>NW_027509814.1:0-300000 GCF_048541705.1 Temnothorax americanus
CTCCACATAGATGTGCGCAATATTCAGCCAGACATCACAGAATTCTGCGTTGCTTCGCGCACCTGAGCAAATATATCTCTAGCTTCGTTTACGCAGCCCTTGTGCGCGAGTACTGCGCCAATACCATTCGCAGCCCAGATGTTCTTCGGATCGTTTCTCAGAACCTAGCAAATCATATTAATTACAATCACAAGTGTCTCAATCAACTAGACAGTGCTGTATTACCTGCTTGTACATGGCTAATGCTCGATCCTGATGTCGCTTCTCCCTTTCCTTGTCTTTTCCACTCTGATGCAACGTCTGCAGCCAAATGTTTCCCAACGCTATTAAAGAATAAGCATCGGTGCTTGTTGTCGGATTTTTCAGAATTCTCTCGAATTTCTTCTGGCCAGGACCCCATTCCATCTTGGCCAGATGCAAATTACCCAGCAGTGACCATGCGTCCGGATGTTCGTTATTGATTCTCAAGGCGTCCTTGAACCAATCAGACGCCTCGTATATTTGTCCCTTATCTCTAGCCATGCACCCGAGTCTCAAATAACAATCCACATAATTTGGATGCTCCTTCAAAATATCTTTGTACAGTTTCTCCGCTCGGTCGAATACACACAATGCCTCGTTAAGTCGCGCTAAGTTATACGTCGTGGTCACTGCTATCGAATTATAATAGACGGAATCATGCAGGGCGTCTGCTTTTGAACGCGCCAAAGATTCCTCTAGATTCTTCCTGGCTTCCTCTAAGTTACCGAGTCTGAGAAGTAAAAAATAAATTAGTAATATATAAATTAAAAAAAAAAAAAAAAAAATATATATATATATATATGTACCTATAATGTAACGCTCCTACGTTGTTCAAGATTTCCGGCGGTATGTCCGCTTGAACTTTTTCCTTTAAAATCCTGGTTGCGGTTCCGTAAGCATTCAAGGCTGCGTTCAAATCACTTTGCTCCAATATCTGTGCTAATTCGATCCAAGCTTCGACATCATCGGGAAATTGTTCCGTTACTTTTCGCAAATGATTTTTTGCAATGTCGCGTTTTGATTGGGAACTTGAATTAGCATAAAGCGAGCCGAGAATCTTCATGGTTTCGTAATTTCCTGGTTGTGCTTTTAAGACTTTCTCGAAGCATTGAGCTGCCTTTTGTTGGAGATAAATTATTATTTTGCATGTCAATACACAAATAATTAATTTTAGATAACATATATTGCATTTTCTTACATTTTCCGCATCACCGCGATAAACATACATTTGTCCTAGGCCAAAATGTGGCAGTACAAATACAGGCGGAGCAAACTGTGTCGCCTGATAGTAATATTGAAACGCTTGATCGTAATCACCCTGAAATATTTTCACTTGGTTATAATTGAGCAATAACAAAATGTAACGTTGACACAAATAGCATTAATTGCTACTTTATAACTTACTTGGACATGAAATGCTCTAGCTAGTTGATAGCAACTTTCTGCCCGCATGGCTTCGTTTTCCGTGTTGTGAAACGCATGCAGCGCTAAATGTTGAACTTTATTGTAATCTTTTTTGAAGAAGAAATGGTTCGCTAAATGGTTCAGCACCATCGGATTTGTCGAATCGATCGTGTACGCCTTCGACAACATTTGCACGCCAGTTCTTATACTGTCGGGCTGCTGCTGATTTAGTTTCAAGACCGAAAGGCCAACTAGTGCCCCGACGCATTGTCCATCCAAATGTAAAGCTCTCTCAAACGCAAGTCGCGCTTTTTCTTGATTATTCAATTTCATGAAACAATGTCCCATTCCCAGTCTAACAGCGGCTGGACAATTTGGATTAGTTCTAAGAGCTTTCTTATAAAATGCAAGGGCACCTCTGTAGTCTTTTTTGTTAAAAGCGATGCACGCTTTGCCGAGCAGAGAAGGTATATTATTCGGCGACTGATTTAGCACAAAATTAAATTGCGCATCAGCCTGCTCCATTTTGTCGCCTTCGAGCAGGCAGAAATAAGCTCGGCCAAGCAAATGATTCTGGGAAGGAAAAAAAAAATTTAGAAAATCGTGGATATTGTTATTAAAACTCTATGGTAGCTACGTACCTGGTCATACATGATAATCTTGTCGGCTGTTGTATACAATAACGTAGCTTTCGTAAAGAGATCTCTCTTTTTATCTTTATTCTTTTCTTTGTTGGCTTCCTGGACATAATAGGCAGCCAACATGTCAAGAGCTCGCATCTGATCCTTTTCATAGTCACGGTAATCAATATTTGCATCAATACGAGAAGATTCGAGTATCTTAATGAAATCTTCAATCTTTTGCTGCTTATAATACTCAAGCTGAAATGAGAAACAAACTTAGATAGATTCTGTTAACACATAATTTTGAATTAAAGCTGTCTATTCTACATACGGCCAAATTGACCCAAATGGTAAGTTGGGCATGTTCTTGCCGCAGAATCCCCAAAACTTCATCTCCGTCTGGTAACTGGTCTAAATAAAGTTCTATAACCTGTGAAATTAAAAAGAACAATTAAAATTTTATCTTACATGAATATCTTGCACTTTTATCATTTTCCAATGTTAATGTTGATATCTCAATAAAGATTAATACGATTACATTGTGAATAATATCAAATTATCCATAAGATGGACAAATAATATTTGGGTCATAATGTATTGTAGAAATAAGGATAAACAAAAGGAAGTAATCTATTAAATTATGTTTTACATACAAAATCATTACAATTATGTTTGTTATTACCCATGTATAAGATACAATTAACACAGGAAAAGATTATTTAAAAACATGTATAGGTTACGATTAGATTGTATCCTAAATACAAAATCATAGACGTGCAATTATGTCTGATATATGATAAAATTAGCAGAGAAGATAACGATATAATTAGCAGAGAAGATATATTCACCTCGTCTGTGTCGCGGAGTGGTATCTCTATAGAGCCCGCCATTGTAAACGTGTATTTTCACGTTAGCGTTAGGGCGGTCGACTCTCTCCTGCTCTCTCTCCCTCGACCCTTTGGCGATTTCGAGACGAGCTTCGAGCCCGCGCACGCGCACGCCAGCAAATTTCCCCCTCCACTACGCACACAGAGTGACGCGAGAGGAAGAATGGTCGCGTTCAGCAGACAGTCGCTCAATAGCAAACGAACGTGATTGGCTCTTACTTTTAGAACCAACCAATCAACGCGGAGTGTTGATAATGTCCATTTCTATCAACGCAGGTTAATTTTAATCTTGGTTTAACTTACCTGTCATCTTTCCTAGTTCTAAAAGTTATAGCGTTTTTTCTTGGCTGCACTATTGCCCACTAGTGCAACACTAGTGCAACATTAATGCAACGCTATTGGGTAGTGCAGGGCAGTGCAGGGCGATAGTGCAGCCAAGAAAAAACGCTATTAGAAAAAGATAGAAAGTAAGTTAAACCAAGATTCAGGCCGTACAGTAGCGCCACACATCCACTTTCAGGAATTGGAACTACGAGTCACATCCACTTTTCGATGCTGTCGATGAGAATTTGGTTCATGTCCATGCTATGTATACATCCACTTTTCGATATTGTCGGTCTTTGGTGGTTCGTGTTGTCATAAACCACCAAAGACTGACAATGGCGACAATATCGTATTGACACAAACCACCAAAGACCGACAATATCGAAAAGTGGATGTATACATAGCACGGACATGAACCAAATTCTCATCGGCAGCATCGAAAAGTGGATGTGACTCGTAGTTCCAATTTCTGAAAGTGCATGTGTGGCGCTACTGTACGGCCTGCAAAATCCCAATCAAAGTCCCAAGAAAATCGCCGTCATTGCGCCTCTCATCCTTTTCTCTGCTGCATCCTGCATTGCATTGCATTGCATTTTGTGTGAGGGAGTCGAGGGAGAGAGAGCAGGAGAGAGTCGACCGCCCTAACGCTAACGTGAAAATACACGTTTACAATGGCGGGCTCTATAGAGATACCACTCCGCGACACAGACGAGGTGAATATATCTTCTCTGCTAATTATATCGTTATCTTCTCTGCTAATTTTATCATATATCAGACATAATTGCACGTCTATGATTTTGTATTTAGGATACAATCTAATCGTAACCTATACATGTTTTTAAATAATCTTTTCCTGTGTTAATTGTATCTTATACATGGGTAATAACAAACATAATTGTAATGATTTTGTATGTAAAACATAATTTAATAGATTACTTCCTTTTGTTTATCCTTATTTCTACAATACATTATGACCCAAATATTATTTGTCCATCTTATGGATAATTTGATATTATTCACAATGTAATCGTATTAATCTTTATTGAGATATCAACATTAACATTGGAAAATGATAAAAGTGCAAGATATTCATGTAAGATAAAATTTTAATTGTTCTTTTTAATTTCACAGGTTATAGAACTTTATTTAGACCAGTTACCAGACGGAGATGAAGTTTTGGGGATTCTGCGGCAAGAACATGCCCAACTTACCATTTGGGTCAATTTGGCCGTATGTAGAATAGACAGCTTTAATTCAAAATTATGTGTTAACAGAATCTATCTAAGTTTGTTTCTCATTTCAGCTTGAGTATTATAAGCAGCAAAAGATTGAAGATTTCATTAAGATACTCGAATCTTCTCGTATTGATGCAAATATTGATTACCGTGACTATGAAAAGGATCAGATGCGAGCTCTTGACATGTTGGCTGCCTATTATGTCCAGGAAGCCAACAAAGAAAAGAATAAAGATAAAAAGAGAGATCTCTTTACGAAAGCTACGTTATTGTATACAACAGCCGACAAGATTATCATGTATGACCAGGTACGTAGCTACCATAGAGTTTTAATAACAATATCCACGATTTTCTAAATTTTTTTTTTCCTTCCCAGAATCATTTGCTTGGCCGAGCTTATTTCTGCCTGCTCGAAGGCGACAAAATGGAGCAGGCTGATGCGCAATTTAATTTTGTGCTAAATCAGTCGCCGAATAATATACCTTCTCTGCTCGGCAAAGCGTGCATCGCTTTTAACAAAAAAGACTACAGAGGTGCCCTTGCATTTTATAAGAAAGCTCTTAGAACTAATCCAAATTGTCCAGCCGCTGTTAGACTGGGAATGGGACATTGTTTCATGAAATTGAATAATCAAGAAAAAGCGCGACTTGCGTTTGAGAGAGCTTTACATTTGGATGGACAATGCGTCGGGGCACTAGGTTGGCCTTTCGGTCTTGAAACTAAATCAGCAGCAGCCCGACAGTATAAGAACTGGCGTGCAAATGTTGTCGAAGGCGTACACGATCGATTCGACAAATCCGATGGTGCTGAACCATTTAGCGAACCATTTCTTCTTCAAAAAAGATTACAATAAAGTTCAACATTTAGCGCTGCATGCGTTTCACAACACGGAAAACGAAGCCATGCGGGCAGAAAGTTGCTATCAACTAGCTAGAGCATTTCATGTCCAAGTAAGTTATAAAGTAGCAATTAATGCTATTTGTGTCAACGTTACATTTTGTTATTGCTCAATTATAACCAAGTGAAAATATTTCAGGGTGATTACGATCAAGCGTTTCAATATTACTATCAGGCGACACAGTTTGCTCCGCCTGTATTTGTACTGCCACATTTTGGCCTAGGACAAATGTATGTTTATCGCGGTGATGCGGAAAATGTAAGAAAATGCAATATATGTTATCTAAAATTAATTATTTGTGTATTGACATGCAAAATAATAATTTATCTCCAACAAAAGGCAGCTCAATGCTTCGAGAAAGTCTTAAAAGCACAACCAGGAAATTACGAAACCATGAAGATTCTCGGCTCGCTTTATGCTAATTCAAGTTCCCAATCAAAACGCGACATTGCAAAAAATCATTTGCGAAAAGTAACGGAACAATTTCCCGATGATGTCGAAGCTTGGATCGAATTAGCACAGATATTGGAGCAAAGTGATTTGAACGCAGCCTTGAATGCTTACGGAACCGCAACCAGGATTTTAAAGGAAAAAGTTCAAGCGGACATACCGCCGGAAATCTTGAACAACGTAGGAGCGTTACATTATAGGTACATATATATATATATATATATTTTTTTTTTTTTTTTTTAATTTATATATTACTAATTTATTTTTTACTTCTCAGACTCGGTAACTTAGAGGAAGCCAGGAAGAATCTAGAGGAATCTTTGGCGCGTTCAAAAGCAGACGCCCTGCATGATTCCGTCTATTATAATTCGATAGCAGTGACCACGACGTATAACTTAGCGCGACTTAACGAGGCATTGTGTGTATTCGACCGAGCGGAGAAACTGTACAAAGATATTTTGAAGGAGCATCCAAATTATGTGGATTGTTATTTGAGACTCGGGTGCATGGCTAGAGATAAGGGACAAATATACGAGGCGTCTGATTGGTTCAAGGACGCCTTGAGAATCAATAACGAACATCCGGACGCATGGTCACTGCTGGGTAATTTGCATCTGGCCAAGATGGAATGGGGTCCTGGCCAGAAGAAATTCGAGAGAATTCTGAAAAATCCGACAACAAGCACCGATGCTTATTCTTTAATAGCGTTGGGAAACATTTGGCTGCAGACGTTGCATCAGAGTGGAAAAGACAAGGAAAGGGAGAAGCGACATCAGGATCGAGCATTAGCCATGTACAAGCAGGTAATACAGCACTGTCTAGTTGATTGAGACACTTGTGATTGTAATTAATATGATTTGCTAGGTTCTGAGAAACGATCCGAAGAACATCTGGGCTGCGAATGGTATTGGCGCAGTACTCGCGCACAAGGGCTGCGTAAACGAAGCTAGAGATATATTTGCTCAGGTGCGCGAAGCAACGGCAGAATTCTGTGATGTCTGGCTGAATATTGCGCACATCTATGTGGAGCAGAAACAATTCGTCAGCGCTATTCAAATGGTATAAATAATAATATATATAGTTGTCACATGAGACATAATTTTAACTTAACTAATTTATTTAACATTTTACATTGCAGTACGAAAATTGTTTGCGCAAATTTTATAAATTCCATCATGTTGAGGTCTTGCAATATCTTGGAAGAGCTTACTTTAAAGCTGGCAAGTTGAAAGAAGCAAAACTGACGTTATTAAAAGTAATTAACCATATGTGAATATTATTCAGATTATTCTCTTATTTTAATGCTTTAGTACTTAATTTATCGGTATGTTCTTAGGCACGCCGAGTAGCCCCGCAGGATACTGTATTATTGTACAATATTGCTCTCGTACTTCAACGATTGGCCACGCAAATTCTTAAAGATGAAAAATCAACTCTGACAACTGTGCTTCAGGCGGTTAACGAATTAGGTCTTTCGCACAAGTACTTTCAGTATTTGTCAGCGCACGGCGACAGAATGGAACAATTGGCTGAAGCTGAAGCTCGGAGGTGTCAAGATTTGTTATCGCAAGCGCAGTATCATGTTGCTAGAGCTAGAAGATTAGACGAGGAAGAGAAGATGTTGAGGCGGAAACAAGAAGAAGAAAGGTATGCCACTTTTGCCAGAGATATTCTTTTTTATACACTTATCGCTAAATGATCTAAATTTATAGGCAAGCCTTCAAAATGCGTCAGACGGAAGAGAAACGCAAGCTGGAAGAGATGCGTCGCCAGAAAGAAGAGGAGATGTTGCAGAAGCGACAGGAATATGTGGAAAAAACTAAGAACGCGCTGGTATTCGGCGAAATGCCGTCAGAAAAACCTGGAAAGAAGGGCAAAAGGCCTCGAACTGACCAGTATATCAGTGATAGTGGGGGATCCGAAAGAGATGAAGGCAGGGAAGAAATGCCGAAAGAAAAAAAGCGTAAGAGGAAACCTAGCGGTGAAACTAAAGAAAGGAAGAGCAAAGGTAGAGGCAAACGTAGGAAGGACGCCGGAAGTGGCAACAGTGGTAAGAAAATTATTATTTTTTTCCCCATATAGAATACTATAAAATCTCTCATTTTAATTATCGAGCTTAACACTGTCATAAATTTAAAGCAGCAATTTTGAAAATGTGTATTTTACAGGATCGGACAGTGATCAGCCGAAACGCAAGCGTGGTAGGAAGAACGCGAGGACTAGGAAAGAAAAATCGCGTAAGGGCGCGGTTGAGATTCTTAAGGGTAAGCTGGTTAAATCGAAGGAAACTATTTCGACGAGTGAGTCAGATAGTGACACGGGTGGCCTTAAAATCGCTAGCGGGTAAGCATGATATCTTAATATTACACGATTATCTCTAATTTCATAGTCCAATAAATCAAAGATTTAATTTACGAGTCGATATCATATTTACGATTTCTAGACTAGCACTGAATATTAAAACATCTTATTAAATGTATGTGTCTTACTAATTTTTAGTTTGGTCCAAAATCAACAAAATCCAAATTAATCGTGTTAAATTTTGCAATAACTTTTATTGTTACAGCGGCGAAAGCGGCAACGAGAATCAACCACGTAGCAGCAAACGAATTGCGTCTGATTCCGAAGCCTCTCGCGCCTCACGCTCGAGATCTCGTTCAAGATCAAAGTCTGGAAGCCGTTCAAGAAGCAGTTCGCGGTCGCGTTCTGCTTCCCGTTCGCGTTCTCCATCTCGATCACGGTCGCGTTCTCGATCTCGATCCGTCTCGGGATCTAGATCTAGAAGCGTTTCGAGATCAAAAAGTCGCTCGGTATCCAGGTCAAGATCAGGGTCAGCCAAAAGCAGGTCAAGATCGAGGTCAGGTTCGCGTAAAAGTGGCTCGCGATCAAGGTCCAACAGCGGTTCGCGAAGAAGTGGATCAAAGCCAAGATCAAGGTCGAGTTCGAGAAAGAGCGGTTCTAGGTCGAGGTCACCGAGCGGTTCAAGGAAAGGCGTATCACCGTCAAGGTCCCGATCCAAAAGTGGCTCGCGTTCAGGCTCGGAGGGACGCCAGTCGAGAAGCAAGAGCCGATCGCGGTCTAAATCGAAGTCCGTCTCAAGGTCTAAATCAAGATCGAGGAGCGGCAGCAGATCGCGATCGCGCTCCAGATCGAAAAGCGGTTCTCGAAGTCGGAGTCCGAGCGGATCGGCACGGTAAGTTTATTCTTTTTATAATACAATTGTAATATATAAAATTTTTCGTATATATGTGACATTAAACATATTACTTTCTTTCGCAGTTCTGCATCTCCGGTATCAAGAAAATCAGTTTCGGGAAGTGGCGGTAGTGATAGCGAATAAATCGGTTGATCTTGCAACTGTAACACGATCGATGTATCATGGTTAAGAAAGAAAAAAGGTTACACGTGAATAACGTGTATAATTTTTATAAAGATCACTTTATGAAGTTCTTTCAATACAAAACAGGAACCATATTTAATCATCTCCGCTGGATTAATTTCTTTTGTAATTTTTAAAGAATTTTCTAATGTGATGCAGATAACCAAAAGTAGTTACATATTTTGTAATTTGATTTTTCCTCATTAATAATAATAAGGCAACAGAGTTTCGCGTATTATCTGATGTACATATATAATGTATCAGCACTGCGACGGTAACAATGTATGAAAAATACAAGACACAAAAATTTTATCTATGATCAAATAAAATAAGCTTTGTATTATATAATACAGCTAAATAAAACCACGAAATTGCACATTGGATTACTTCCTTTACCTACATCAGGCGGAGAAATTTTTCTTTTAATCTAGTCGCGCTTTTCGAAATAACTAATGATCTCTCACGAGACTAACTGCACTCGATGAGCGATTTGTGAAACGTAAATGTAAAATAGTCAATACTCGCTTAGTCAGACGGTCGACGCTCCTAGGTTTCAACATATTCGTATACGTTATTGTGCAAATATAATTCGCTGTCGTGCGAGGAGCAGTGTGCATATCGATCTCACACAAGCGGTATAAAATAAATTATTAACGCTCATTCTCGAGGTGAGTGACACATTCACATGACCTGCGACGGCACTTTGCGTACAAGTTGCTGGTGACAACTCGATTTCTCTCGCACATTTCGCTCTAATTTTTTTAGCAATAAATTTTGAAACCACCGCCTTAATTAAATTCTTTCTAGAAGCTCGAGCCGCGAAAAATTAAAATCGCAAATTAGCAAAATTATAGAGTAAGTAAGGTAATCGATAGCACTTATAGTTTATAAAAATCGCGATTCCAGGAATTTCTAAAGTTTTAAGAAATTCGAGAAATTATGCTATCGTAAATTAGCGATATTATTTATAGGATGTAATCAGCAAGAAAAATTTAAAAGGATTCTCAACACTTAAAGGTATAATACTAAATTAGAAAGAAAATAAGGTTTCAGGAAAGAATTTTTATTCGTAATAGAGGGAAAAATTGTTATTGAATCATCACACTTTGTCTCCTGATATTTTTAACGTTAATTACGTAAGATTAATTTATTGATTGCATAATAATATAATGAATTAGCATAGTGTAACAACAAGGTAAAGTTGTGTCGAGTTTTGATCTTCTGCACCCTGTAAATGCTCTGTGATTCCGATTAATTTTTTTTAACAAAAAAAATTGATTAATGACGAATATAAGTCATAGATTTAGTCGCTATTATTCGATACTATATTCGCTTCGATACTATATGCGCGCAATAGCGGAATACAAATAAATGTATAATATCATTTTAAGTGTAAGTTCGCACTAGTGATGACAGTTTGTTCATTGCAGCCGCAAATCGCACTATTGTAATAGAAGAATAGTATAGTGTGTAGCATAATTACGTAGTCGACTTACATTGACTGCATTAATTAGATCGATCGAGTTTGTCGGAAATTGAATTATGTAAAGTTTTTTTCTATCTCGATCAGCCCCCATTATCTCAGCGTAACTTTATAAATATTTCTGTATATACTACAGTATATCGATCGTAATAGTCATAACAAACGTCCACGAAAGTGTAATTCGTGTTAATATAAAAAATTTAAGTGAAAATGAATACACGATGTGTATTATACATAAAACGAGTACATGTTTTACATTCGCATTCTCCTAGTTTTACGATCTAAGTGTTAATAGACTTCGACATTTGGCACGTTTCGTTCTTATAGAATTAGTTCACATCTTTATAAACAATTTTTACTGGGAATGGTTTTTGATTAGAAGATAATATCGATACCCAAATCGATATATATATTGATTTTATGGCCGTCTTTAAGTTTAATCCGATCGTTCAGTCGAAAATACGAAATATATATATATATAGTAATCTTAAATATTAAATATATTAAATTATGTATATACAATGTGCATATCGGGAAGAGACCAATAGAGATAAATGATCCTTATGTTCCTTATATACTATAATGAGATGAAATTATCTACAAATGAAATTATTTGTTTTTATCAAACAGTTATTATGCTACCCAAATTTATTTCGTCGCGCGCGAAGACTATATAAAGTTAAATATATATGTGTAATAATTAAAATTATTAGAATAATTAAGTTATGTGCTAACCTAGTAGTATTTTTTCATATATAAATTATACTTATTTCTTAAATAACATCTAAACATATGATCGAATTACAACTCAAAGACAGCCGGATTATTTTACCGTTAAGTACAATTAACACTGCGTAATAATAATTTCACACAGATATCTAAAAGAAGTCTTTAGACTTTGTGCTAACGCTCGTAATTAGGACGTCGATATACAAACATCTTTTTGTGCTTTCTAAGGGCCCCGTTTTGAGAAGTCAAGAAGTTCGCAACGCATTTCGAACGAATGAATTGGACAGTATTCTATTCTAGGCAGTCGTTTCCTTCCGCTTATTAATTATAGGCAGAACCACTGTTCCCGTTCGCAGCCTGAAACCGTCACAGATTTCATTTATACACCTCCAAGAGCAAAGAAAGGAGTACGGGGAGATCACTCGTTATCGGAGGCAGATGGATCATCGCGCGAATGAAAAAGTTTCTTCGTGCAATCATTCAAATTTACGCTATTTAACAGAGAGAGAGAGAGAGAGAGAGAGAGAGAGAGAGAGAGAGAACCAAACCTACCATCAAATATGTAACGATATCTAAAACTTATACATTTATTAATTTTTATTTGTCGTTTGATTTTATTGCCTTCGTACGAGTCAGTTACATTATGCGATTTCTGCATGCTCCGAGGCTATTGTAAAATAAATGTTACAAATTTTGAAGAATCACCGTAATGTCGAGTCTCATATCGCGACGCCGCGACGCGAAGTTGCATTATCGAAAATGGGTAGATTTCGAGAGAACGTTCAATCGCGCGGACTCCATCTGCCTCGGAATATCACGCGAACCCTGCGCTCGCGTTAAGTTCATTCCCGATAGATATCAGGGCGCACCGGTGCTCGAATCGAAATACGAATTGGACGAGACACGCGGCATCGATCTCGATGCTACCTTTAAGTTTGCCTGACTGCCGTAGAAGGAGGTGAAGGCCGTGTCGGAACTGACGCTAAGTGGTAGACTTGTCGCGTCCATCGTTTCTCTCTCGCTGCCGAGGGTGGACGCCCTTATGTCGAGGGTGCCGCTCACGCCGGACATTCCGGAACTCGTGGCCATCTCCACCTCGCCGACGTCGGGATGATATATGTGTCTTGAGATTGAAATAAACGTTACGTTAATGCGTGCTCGATAAATCATTTCGAAAGTCGACTCGCATAACGTTTAATATAGGATTATTTTTACCTATAATCTGGGATTGGCGCGCGCGGATCCGGGGCCATGTGCTGCCTCCGTGAGTTTATCGACATCGGTGTTCTCTTTATTGCGTAAATGTATATACCGGTCATCGTGAGCGTGTACGAAACGAAGTACAATGCGTGAAACTGGAGGAAACGAAGAAAGAGAAATATCAGTATTGATTTTCGTCCAAAAAAGCTAACTTTTATTTTGAAAAATAAAATTATATTTTATCAATTTTCTGAGCGTACTGGATAATACCTTATATTTAATATATTTAAATGTGAAGCGATATCACGATGATCGACGAATGAGAACACGATCGATCGCGTAGCGAATGACGACACTCGTGATCAATGGCCTACCTTATAGTGGTGATTAAGCATTCCGCTCAATGTATTGAAGGAGTCCGAGGTAAGCAGCGCGAGCTGCAAGGCGGTAGCGCCCGATTCAAACAATACTACCGGCAGAAGAGAGAAGAACATGAATTGCATGACGCAGTAGAGCATCAGGATCGTTATTACTGGTACGTTGTCCCAGTGAAACGCTTCTATTTGAAACCTCTGGAGCACGGCGCTGTAACGATCGTTACAAAAATATCACTCATTCACGGCATTTTCCTATGACAGCTCTCAGTATTCGTACTTACGTTTGCATGCAGCTCAATATTGTACCGAAGAAACCGATCATGCCGAGGTATTCGACAATATCGACCGTTTTAACGGCAAATTCCTGCAGAACCGTCGTTACCGAGAACAAGACCGCACCGCCGAGACAAAGCATATCGCCAACAAGTTTGTTCTTTTCTGAAACGTTCAACGTCAATTTTTTTCCTCGCTCTCTTCTATCGCGCGCGCGATAGCCGTCTATCTTCATTCTACTCGTCGATAATTACCAGTAGCCGTGGGATTACCAGTAGGATTATTGTCGTCTATACCAGCCCAGACCAGACATCCGACGCCCATTAAGCAGACGGACACGCCGACGATATGCACCATTCTGTATCTGACGCCCAGTACCAGAAACGAGAGCACCAGGGCGACCGGTATCGCCACTAAATCAAGAAGCTAAAATATTTTATAGCTTTTTATAGTACTTAGTTTATACATCGGTAATGTTTATATATGTATACAAAATATAGTAACGGAGAAGAGAGTTAGGAGCCGCGGGGCGAGCATGTATGGAGCGCGCAATAATGGATAATTTAATTCATAACGCGTCTGCAATGTGTTTGATTAAGAATGGGGGTAGCTCGGACAACGACGGAGTGAGCATTGTTGGGTCGAAGACCCAACATCCTTTTCAGCCTCTTCTCCGCTATGGCCGTGCAGTTACAATGCCTGTTCCGTGCGCCATTCACACAGTTGATACGAGTACTACCACGCTCGCCAGATAATACAAATTCGAACTATTATGCGAGAGCAGGAAAGTTACGTGCTCGAGTAGGAAATCGTACATTAAGCAACGCCAGCAGAACTCGTGGTACTTCAATGGGATTTAAACGCGGATGGATCGACGTAATCGCGAGACATGCAACTTTCTTACGAATCATTTAATGAAGCTTAAAAATCGTAGACGCAGTCAACATAAAAAGTTTACGAAGGGAATAAGTATCGAAAATGCGATGTAAAATAAGAATTACTTAAGTCAATGATGATATATTTAAGATTTCTAGAAATCAGAGATTTACTCTAATCATTAAGTACTTTTACACGCGCGTAATGGGCCACTTTCCACGCACTTGTAATATAAAATAGGATGTGTAACACGTGTGAGGCGAGTGCGATCATTCGCACGTCCAATTTTCAACTTCCCGCACTTGTTACACAAATAACTATACTGCGTTCTCAAAAAGATCTCTGCATATTTATATACCTGTATACTAGCAAGGCTGGTATATTGGTGCGACGATGTAATAAGCGTGCACGCCTCAACGTCGATCAGTGCTAACAACAGATACCTCCAACCACGGGCTCGTATGACGGAAATTAGGCCATTCCCCGCACCCCTGCAGGACATCCACGTCGTGTAGACTAAACACATCATTACGTAGTGCGGAACGTTCTGCCCTGTCTCGCAAAAAAACGATGATAATTAATTAGCCGCGCAAAGTTTCGAACTTGAAATTGCTATAGTTCCAGTCAGCTTAATTTTTTTCAAATGAATAAGTTACCCGTTGGAAGCGAGACCTTGTAGGAACCGGTGTTTATGTAATGATTTAGGAACGTCACGAAGGACAGCATCACCGAAAGGAACTGGCCCATTATTATCGTTCTCCATACCGCCCTATTTTGCAATACATCGACAAGTTGATTTTTATTTCAAGAATGTACAAATGTGTATTAAAATGTATCTAACAATAAGTTACATAATACTATATAGTAGGTATATAATATTATATTTATGACTAAATTGAAATGTCTTAAAAATGTTAATAATTTTGTGCCATATTAATTAATTTTAATGTCAATTAGTGTAAAATTAATGTCATAAAAATTAAATATTTTATTGAAAGTAGATTTATACATTATAAAAATAAGGAATCGATTTTCTCTAAATAGAAATTTATTTAGCTTAAACTTAGAGAGAATATCTCATATTTGGTACCGGAGTACTTTAAGTAGTAACGCCCGGCGCTGGTCAGACTTGCTTTCGAGCCGACTACACGACATTAAGATACAAAAATGCCACATAAATAAACAGCTTAATTTAATATGATAGAAAATACTTTAAATAAATTTTTATATTAGTCAAAAAGATTATTTATATATATATATATATATAAATTATTAAAAATATATAATAAATATATTATTAAAATGCACAAATCTCTCAACATAGAGTCCTACGAATTTTGCACACACAAAAACCGTGCAATAGCTCCACCAACACTAGCGTATTCTGAATTTCCGAAACCGCGGTATTATCACATATATTGATTCGTTATCAATTCTTATTGTTTTAATTTTTAAAACACCAACCGCGATTAAATCATATTGCACCGTGATGACACTCGTCGTCCCAATCGCGAGAAACAATACGACGAAAGCGTATATAGCTAAACACCCGCCACTTTCATCCCTGGGTCGTTCGCCCCCTTTCGCCCGTCCCCAGTCGTCCCCACCGACTCTGCAGGGCGGCACAGGGCGGAAAGCACACCGCACACGCAACGGCTCCTGCGAACGCCTAGGGCGGCCACCTCCACGTTTACTCATGCACGTACCATTGGCCCAGCTCGGATATGTAATTTTCGATTTTGTCGCAGATCCCATTCCTGGCCCGCATCTCCCGCCAGGAAATATCTGGATTTTGAGCGCCGTGACGATCGCCCGCCGATCCTCCCATGCCATGGTGCATTTTCACCCTGAAGGCTCCTCCGCCGGCGACTCCGCGGCGAGCGAATATACTGATCCGAGGCGCTTGCGCGACCTCCTTCCGCTCTTTCGGTGCGGAGGGACACGCCGTTACTCTTGTTGCTCCTTTTTCGTTTTCCCTGGGATGCGTGCTACGATAGGAAATACAAAATTTTACTATGCTGCGATAGACATCAATACGCAGCGTCCGGTAGCGTCATAACGCTGCGTAAAATTCCAATCAGCGTTTCATCGATCTTGAAATCGATCGAAAAAAACTAAATCTCTTCTAATAAAACTCTATTATTTCGATTAAAAAAAAAAATTAGGTAGTTTTCTTTTAAAAGAAATTTAAGATCGATATAGTCTCTAAAATTCTTTCGTTATTTAATCATGTTATTTCATCAAAAAAGACTAAATTGAATAAGAACGTAATGTGTAGATCTTAGACGTTTTTGAAGTCTCTCTTTGAAGTTAAAGCTATTTAAGTTCTAAATTAAATTTGCAAAAATCACACAACAGGGATAAGATTGAGGAGAGATCCTGGGATAACGAAGTAAAGAAGTATGTCTTTATTTATATTACCAGGTAATCCTGCTATAGAATTTTATTTACAATATATTGACATTCTCGAATATACTGTGAGCTCACGATCAGTCGTATACAATGTCCAAAAGGTTCCCACTTTCGTCAGAAAGAGATTTGCACATTATATAAACTTTAAACATCTTTAATTTAACTTACACTATGTCATACATCTCAAATTTGTTATCACTGCGATACAGCATAAAATTACGCACAAGTATAGATTATCCGACGTATGAAAAGAAGGCAATATTGTAACGCTATATGAATATGTAAATTTGTGCAGTCGGTTCCGTCGTTTCCATCGATTCGACGACAATGTACCGCCGGTCGATGGAAATGGAGCTTTTGTCAATGTTTGCCTACATATCTAATAGAGGAAATTGCCGGTTTTGGTGATACAGTTCATTTTTACAAAGTTGGAAAAATATTTTAAATTTCACACATTCCCCCGATATATCAGACGCGAATTTCTCCGTGTTCGAACATCTTCATTACACGCAGTACGCAATTAATGCACTACATTCACACGTCAGAAAGTCTATTAGTTAGTCGGAATAACGATAAATTGTCAAGTGGAAAACGGAGACATAAGTTTACGAGATAAAAATCCTCTCTTCGTCGTTATGAGATAAGACGTAGAATTTGCGAAATTTGATTTTAAACGAGCGCTCACCTCGCGCTCTCGTTCGATGAGCAAAAATTTACGCTAAGATCTATCGAAGACGTTGCTCGATGAGGAAAGTTCTCTTCGTTAAGTAAGATCGATCGTTTCTATTGGTCACTTTAATTAGGATCAGGACTAATTTTACTTCTTCTTGGCCTCTTCTTCCACCGTCTCGTTTTGCTTGCGGAAGCAATCGCCTACCGGAAAGAAGTCCCAACACCTTTGTTGGTACATATTCCACACGTAGGTTTCCTGACCAGTGTATTCGGTGTCTGGTTTGTTAATCAAGTGCATAAGGAAGAACCTGTCGATCGAAAATCACGTAATTGGTAATATAATAAAGTATGTTCTTTTATTAAAAATATTTCAGATATTTTTTCAGATTATTCAGATAATCAAAAGCGTAAAATATTTGTCGATATTTACATGTAATTTGCTAGATTATGCTCCTGTTGCACGTGAGTGTCGAACCCGTGCGGCACCGCGTCAAAATATTCTTTTCCTAAGCCGCATATAAAGCAATTGCTCTCCATATTTGTCTTCACGCTTTCAAGTTGATCTCGAAGTTCGCCAAACGCGTCGATGATCAGACCTGAGGACCAATTGCGACGTAATATCGTAATTCTCTTTCTGCTACAAATCATAGAATCAATCAAGTATACTCACCTTGAATGATAGCCAACAGAATGACAATTACGAAGAAGAAGAATGTGATGTCGAACATTATACGATAAACCTCATAATCGTCGCCGTCGGGTTCACCGATCTCGTCGCCTATGCCGCCGCCGGCTCTTACGCCTTTGTACAAATGAAAAACGAAGCACTGCCAAAAGAAATAAAAATATACGTCAACATATAATGAAATCTAAAGTTATGAAATGCGCTATGACCAGATAACTAAAGATTCTTCACGTATGGCTGAGTTTCTAATAAATTCATTGCCAGCGCTGAACATCTATAGTATACGTTACGTGTACTATAGACTTCCAGTGCCGGAAATCTATAGTACACATAACGTATACTATAGATTTTCAGCGCTGGCAATGAATTAAGGAACTCGGCCTATTTCTGTGTACCGTTAGCATACCGTTAGCATATGGTGACATTTTTTATCCGACTCGTCGCCGTCGTCTTCCTCCTGTATGTAGAACTTTCTGAAGAAATTAAAAGCTATCACGGTATAGATATATACTATGATTGTCAGTAGCATCACTGTCAAGACCAGCTGCTTGCCGTTATGTGTCACCGATTGCAAAATTGTTCGTAAAGTTTTGACGGCGACCGCGACGTCCAGCAGGTGAGCGGCGAAGAAGAAATTGTTGTAGTTGCCGAGAATCGAAAATGTGAAGTACCACAAACTGTATAAAAATGCCTGGAAAATAAAACGGCGCGCGATTATACATAGATATTTAATTTATATAATATACATAGAAATGAATTAGTCTCGCCGAAAATTTATTATTTATTATAAAAGAACTTACGTTATCAGTAATGGTGACTCCGGCCTTCCATACCTGATATCTCCAATCGATGTGTAGAATGCTACAAAAAATTATTTTTTGCATTACAAAATTTCAGTTTTGATAGTAGAAAAAAGTTGAGATACTATCACGATATCTACTTACAAATGTATTAAGCCAGATCCTTCCTCCTCCTGCTGGCTGAAAGAAGTCTTTTCCATTCCGAGTAAATTGCTGATGTAATCGAAATCGTACGTCTCGCTGTATTTTTGCCGAACCTTTTTCTTGACGAATTTGTCCCAGTAATTTACGGGAAAAGTCTTGGCCGATATCACCATTTTATCCCAGTGCGCTTTAATGTCATCCTCTTCCGGCATTTCGGCTATGTACAATCCATCGAATTCTACTCGTCGTGCAATTTCCTTCTCTCGTTTGAAGATGGCCAATGGTACCTGAAACAAACACAAATATTTACATGATTTAAAAATCACGATAATTATATATCCGTCAAATTTATCAAAATATTTTGTATAGAAAAACATTATCGAAAAAATGTTCGATTTTAATAACTGAGATTAAATAATTGTACAGTTATTGTTATCATTCGCGTTTCAAGTACCTTCAAGTGATAATACGCGACCAGCATAGCGAGTGAAACGATGGAATGAAGAGCAGCCAGTAGCCTGAAACAAACACAAATATTTACATGATTTAAAAATCACGATAATTATATATCCGTCAAATTTATCAAAATATTTCGTATAGAGAAAAACATTACCGAAAAAACATACATATATATATATATATTACCTCATAACGTGAGCCATATAATAATAATCCTCAGACACTTCCACGAATTCCTGAGCCTCCTCATCTTCCTCTACCGAACCATTTTCACCGCTACCGCTGCCTAGTTCCATGCCACTACCTGCCAAACCCGATGTCCCTTCGCCTGATATTTCCGTTAACAAATCCGTCATTCGTCCACTACCTTCGTCGTCCGAATCGTCAGCCAAAGAGGAAACCTGGATTTAACGTTAACATGCGTAAGAAAAAACGACACATATACGAAACGTGAATTTATAGAATCTTGGATTTTTATACTTTTTATGTTTGTTATGTATGCTGTGTGTTCATATGGAAAATTATTGCAAAGTTCTCACGTACTTTATAAAATAGCAGCATAATGTTGATACAAAAGGCGAGAACTAGCGCGACGACTTTCAGATTATAAAAATTCCTGGCCAAGAAGGATACCACACGATGACTGTATTCTGACAGATCAATGCTCGATCCTGAGGAAGGTTCGGCGATGATTTCTTGCTTTGCTTCGGCTTCAACTGCTGCCATAGCTGCTTGTTGAGCCGCCGCAGCTTCTGCTGCAGCAGCAGCTTGCGCTCTGGCTTGTTCTCCGCTAAACAAATGTAATTTAATTAACGAAAAAGAAAATAATTTTAGCTAGCTTAAGCCTATTATATTTAAATTCAATTAGCAACATGTGCTATGAAATCAAAATATTCAGTATTTTACTTTTACCAAAAAAAAAAAAAATAATACTCGATTTTGGTATCGTTATAAACAAGACACTGTGCCTTTTTCAATGCAATCTGTTTGAAGAAGTTAAAAAAAACCTTTTCAAGCCGAGATTTAAAGATATATAGTGACATCTGCTTTATTTCAGGATGGTAATCGTCTCAGGTCGAAATCAATTTTATTTTTATTAATTAATCCACGATATCTCTTGTCTCTCGATCTACTTATCCAAAATAAATGACTCTGCGCCCATTAGAAGCGTTAAAGTTTTAGCTTTCCAACGAGGTCAAAGGCATCTCGCTGCGATTCTTCTGTGCAAAGATATTGACGATTATATCGATTATTCGTGATCTGAATATCTGCCTAAGGACGATGCCTCGCTCACCCCCTTCCTCGTCGCGAAACACGATTACTGACAAACGATTACTATTGATCAGCTGCTTATCAGCTGATTGTAGTAGCATAGTAACGCAATACCGTAAGCGTCACACGTACGATACGCACACATACACGCGTCGCGTTTATTCATAATTGGGTGCACGCCCGCCAGATTTTCGAAGCTCCATTTATATAAAGTTTACTGTACTCTACTAACCCGAGCAGATCAGCTAAAGTGACAGGCGGCTCGCCCTCTCCTTCAGCTCTCGCTCCCTCTTCGCCAGCACCTTCGTCGGGTGTACTCTCGCCCGTCTCTTCGATACTAGATTGCGGCGTAGAGGTGGTCGATTCGTGTGGTGCCAACTTTATTTGCCCTCCTTCCTCTTTCGTTATATCCATTCCGAAGGCTTGCACCTATATATACGAATTTATAAAATATTATTTCTCAGTGCCGTGCTAACATAATTTATTGAGAAAATTTTACTTGTAAATTCGACTCATCCGGCGTCGGTGGCAAAGCGGGTAAATGTCTCGACGGTTTCTCTTCCTCCTCCTTGATTACAACGGGTTGCTCCACTTGTGGTCCTCTCATTAACGTTAACAAAAGCTTCATGAAGTATTTGATCACGCAGCCGACACCAAAGCCGGAATAATAGAAGGCGTAGAAAATCATCTTGAAGAAACCGATGAAGAGCTCAGGTATCGTCATCTGTTGCATCTCGGCGATCTTGTTCTTGATATTGGTCGGCGAGAACATGTAGAAGAAGAAGTAAACGCCGTCCTTGATGGCTTGTATACCTCGTCTGATTGGGTCTTTATTTCTCTCTTCATCGTCCTCGGTCATATACGTATACGAGGATTCCCTCGCCTTGCCGATTCCGCTGCTTTCCTCGACGGTCATCAACGCGCTCGCGTGTTGCATTTCAAAAATAGCGTCCTCGCAAAAGTTGATGAAGGTTTCGAGTTTCTCTTTCTCGCCAGCCTCGACCACCGTATTGTAGAAGTAGGTCCTCTTCGACTCCTTGATCTGCGGCTTCTCCCATTGTTCGATATTCGACTCTTTGATCTCAAAGTAAACGCGCTCGATCTTCTTATTGCCACCAAGGATCTCGATTCTGCCTAAGAACGGCTCAAAGTAATTTAGAACTGAGCCAGCCGTTTCGAGGAACTTGGCTAATCTCGGTTCGTTAGGCATGTGCTCGGACAGATTGGTGAGCAACACGGCCAGATTGAAACCAATTTCCTTCGCCGGCTCGTGGAAGCGATCCATGAAAGCGATGTAATTGATCTTGCCGTCGTGATTCGTCTCGCAGCAGGCCAGGAGGAATTCGATTTCCTCGCTGAAAACATTTGGAGAATTAAATTCTGATATTTTAAATTTTAGTTTTTAGATTCAAAGTATTTAATTCGGAGAATAGTTAACGGCAGTGTAAGCGTACTTGGTGTAATTTTTCTGTTGCTCCATCTTCTCCTTGAAATCTTTAGGATACACCCAACCATCACTGTTAAGATCGACTTCCAGGAAACTCGGCGATGCCACAAGATCCTTCAGTTTTAAGAACATATCAAAGTACTTCAAAATCAGTTCCACGTTACTAGCCGACTCGACTAAAGTGTCCACCATCTGCTTTCCAATCGTTCCATTCACGACGTTTCCTTTAAATCGCATGAATATTAATTATAATCTTCTTCGTTTCCTTGAATAAAATAGAAATTAGACACGTACCTTCGAGCATAGAAAGCATCATGGTAATCATGTCCTTTTGCAAGTTAAGCAATTCTTTCAGAAGATCTACCTGACTTGAGTGCTTCGATAGTTTGTCTTGCATATGCGAGAATAAGAAAAGAAAACCTCCTACTGCGTCCCACAATCTAGAATGCGCTAAAGCTTGTTGATTCTGTGCGCATGGGCCTTGAATGACCTCGGTAAGGGTGTTGAAAACTTGGCTGGCAACGCCAATAGCCTTAAAGAAGTTCGCTTTACCGGCGGGGTCGATGAGTTCCTTACTCGAGTAATGCCAATAGAAATCCATGATTGACTCTTGCAATCGCAATAGGTAATCAACGGTGCAAATGACCACGTTCACCGTCGTCGTATTACCAGCCTGTGTCCTCAGGTAGTTTTGCCAATCTGTTGAGCATAGGATAAACTTATTCAATCGAGTCAAACTCATCTTTCAATAGTGATAACATAATACTTGCCGAGATTGTGACCCTCGCAGGTGAGTTGGATAAAGCGGAATAGAACGCAGGTGAATTCAGCGTCGTGCATATTCTTCTCGCCAGCTGCACCCTCGGAACCGACACCGAGACCCTCAGCTTTCGTGTTTCTCTCGAAAGCGTCCAGATCCAGTACGCTGCAAGAGTTCATTAGACCCGCGATGGATGTGAAGAAACCGACGTCTTTCTTCTCCTTCAGATGGTTCAGCATCCCTCGCTGAATTTCGATATTGCCGCCACGCAGGATCGAAATTCCGAGCTCTAAAGTCTTCATCACCATTTCGCTGGGAATGCCCTTGCACGCCGATATGTGCAGGAGGACCATTTCGGCGACGCCGCGATTTGCTAGACGAGCTTGATGGAATAAGAGCTTCTGCTTCTCCATTTCTTGTTCCTATATTGTAGAACGAAATATAAAAATATTATGTTAAAATAAGATGTATATATATATACATATATCTTATTTTATACATTTTATATAAGCATACAGTAATTTATATATTATAACTTATCTAATTAAAAATTTTATGTAATCATTGTCATTTCCGAGATTTAAAATACGATTTATTGATTATTAAAATACGATTATTTAAAAACATTTTCATAATGCAATATCTTACCATTAGTTTATGCATTGGCCTCTTGAGAATTACGTTAAAAGAAAAAAAAGGCACAGATTAATTATATATTGTTAGTAATGGATCGGCGGGAAGAAAATAATTTCGATAGCCTACGATGCTTTGCTTGCTCATGAATAATATTATACACGTCGCTTTGATTTCGATGAATAACACAATGTAGTACAATTCAACGAATTCGGGGTGTCACAACATGGAAAACATATATTATACATATATGGTTGACATCTTGGACTGCGAGCATACATTAAGCGGATGGATTCTCGCACTAACTACTGATTCTTACCGTAAATTTATGTCTCCGCTTTTAGTAAGTTAGAAAAAGATAGGGAATTCGTTAATGCGGTAGACAGATTTTGTGGGAATTTAGTGGATTCGATTTTCTCGCTCGAATTATCATCTATGTACAGACAAGAGCTTATCAATCGGATCTTACATGGATCGAAGCTTGTCCTTCTTCCTCGCCTCCGCCGCCTTCTTCTTCACCTTCCTCCTCTTCCTCTCCACAAGACTTAGATATTATTTGGGCGTAACTCATGTAAAGCGGATCTTCTTGAAGAGCGCCTGATCGTTCAGTCATAGCACCGCGACAGAAAGTCGTTACCAATTGTGTCAACGGATCGGGCTTGCTTTCATCCTCAGCTTTATCCATTTTCTTCAATTCAGCATCCTCGAATGATTGCTGAAAGAAAGAAGTATAATATTATTTCAATATTATTTTAATTTTACGTGAAATTACATTTCAAATAGATGAAGTAATATAGGCTGTAATTACCGTAAGATCCTCGATCATCACTTCTTGACCAACATTTTCATCTTGTAGCCACAGCTCGTAATACGTTCGCGCAAAAATGTTTATCGCTCGATGCCTAAAAGGATAAATTTATACGACTATGTTAATATTACTTCGAAGAAGATTGTATTGAATATAGTAGAGATTAATTTGCGTTATTCGTACCTCCTCAATTTATACAGAGGCTCACTACGCAAACATGCAATCGCCGCTCTTTTTCTAGCAGCGCACAACACACGTTTCCATCCGTCTCGCGATGGCGGTGGCTTTGTCGCCTGTTAGCGTGTACGTAAACAGCAACCGCACTCATTAAATCATTAACAATAATTTTCATTAGTCATTGCAGATAATAATTTATAGTATTAAACACTCAAAATTAATCGATTCTTATCGCCTAATTATTTCTCTCTTTGACTAACAGACAGTAAAATAGCTAATAAATTCCACGCAAATCAATATAACACAAAACACATCGGCGGCACTCAATGTAACTTAAAATAAGAATGATTAGTGATATTAAAAGAATTAATAATGTGTGAGATCACAATTGAAAGATTAACGATCCAATGAAGCGAAAACGTAACTAAATAGCGAGAAGGATACCTGGGCAAAGAATGTAAAGAGAGTTGGCGGAAACAAGCGATTACCGCTCGTTTACGCTGGATCGACACCACTGATCGATACTGACTCTTGCTCTGCTGTTGTGGATGATCTATCTACTCGAGAACAAAAGTACGGAGATGAATACGATGAACATTTCGACGCGACTTAAAGAAACAGAAAAATGATGATGACATGATGAAATGATTTCCAGACGACAATGGCGTTTTCAATTCCAATGATCCCGAAAACATTAATATCAATAGCAAATTAAAAAGAAGGTCACAGAGTTCCGAACATTTTTTTCTTCAATAATTTAAATATCCACAAAATTTTAAAAATTACAGCTGTATTAACAACGTTATACGGTTTTATGACTAACCATGTGTAAACCATATAAAACTTTAGCCATATCGGTGATCCTAGCGATAACATCTTCCAGCTGTTGAGCCTTTACAGGCTCCATCGCGTCCTTCTTCTGACCTAATTGAGAATACAGGTAATGCTGCCAGGACATTTCGTCGGCGGGATCGATCTTGTCCGGCAACGTTAGCTGAGTCTTGGCAAATTCCGATATATCAGATTCCGGCATCTTTTTCAGGAATCTGTCTTTGCAATGCTGCACCAATTCCTGTTCGCGACCAGCGAAGAGATTCAAGCCGACGGGTAGCAATCGCTTCAGGCAAGCGACCATCAAGGATGCTTGCACTTCTTTGTCCTTGTCTCTCTTTTTGTCGCGATGTTTTTTCTTTTTCTGTATACCGAAAAGATACTTAAGCGCTCGATCTTTTGACTTTTGAGACAAATTATGTATATTAATTGACAAGATTAAATAAAAATAAATGAATAGCTTGTACGAACCTTGCCTCCACCGGAAGGCGCGGTGCCATCAGACACTGCAGTAGGTCTTCTCGTTGCGGTGGGCATGATGAGCACCATGTTATCGATCTCATTCGCGGATATAAAATTCTGCTCTTCACGCAAGAAGTACTGCGACTTGGACCAGATGTTAAATATAGCCGCCACGTGATTGTACAGATCCTCGGCTTCGGGAATATTGTTCCTCAGCCAATGATTCCTCTGAAGATCGACGTACTTTATCAACAGGGGATAGAATGAGTAGATATCGCGCACGAGTAGCTGCCAATCTTCTTGAATCTGCGCCTCGACTTGCGAGGTATCCTCGGACGAAGACTTAATGAAGCCCCGAAGAGATTCCTCTTTGTGGAACATGGTGTCCGTTCGTTTTCTGACGCGTTCGGCGAGGGGCAAAAACGGATCCTTCAACAATTCCTCGGACGAGTTGATAATGATTTGCTGTGTGTAAGCGGCGATGCGCGTCATCCACGGTGCATTCTCGTTGCCGATGTTCTTCTTAATTAATTTCAGCACGTTCTTCAGCAACAGATTCATGTGATCGCTGGTTACCATGCTGACGTAGGTACCCTCGGTCGGATTCACGTTGTCAGGACCTTGAGACCACCAGAAAGGCAAATAAGAACAGAGCAGAGGTAGAATTACGTCAACGACGTGAGGAGCGTCGTTGTAAGTCTTCTCGGATTCGACGAACTGATCGACCTCACTAAGAATGGTCTCCAAAGTTGGCATACTTGATTCCATCTTTGTCATGATGTCCTGAGCTTCCAGAGAATGATCCGCGATTCGATTTAGGAGGGAAAACTGATTGTGTTTGTTTAAATGAGGCTCTAAGAAGGCTACCGGGAAGCAGCTCGAAAAGGCACCCAGGCAGGAGCCTAGATTAGGTTTATTTCGCTCGATCTCAGTCTTCAGGTATTTTCTGTCGTGTGTCAAACTGGCGTCTACCCCGAGAGTGTACAGAGACGCCAACATTTTGTACGAGGCTACTTGAATTTCGTCAACTGTGTAAAACAAAGACGAAAATTTTATTAAATCAACGCACAGATGAATTTAATTAAAATAATTAAATATTAATCCTGATTAAATTAAAATAATTAGTTATTTTAATCTTGTCACAATTTTAATACTCTAAATACTTACGTAACAAGTCGCTGCCATATTCGCACGCGGCAAGATGGTCGAACATCGCAGTGAGCACCGGTAGAACTACACTATTAATGTACGATAATGACGTGGAGGTTTTCAAATGAGTGCCTCTGAGATGACTGTATTTCCCTTCCTGAAGGTTCAGGATCGTGTGACCTAGATCATCGGCGGTGTTGTTAAAGAAAGTCAACATGGACGTTCGGATGAACTCAGGACAGTTCTTCACGAGACTCTTGGCGTCTATGCCCTTCACTAGCACTTGCAGGCAACGAACTGTTATCCTCACATCCGCGCCAAAAGCGGCGAGTCTCGATCTCAGCAAACTCGCTAACTTGCAGAAGAGAGCGGCCACCATCTCCTTCTCCTTCAACGATGCTGCACCGACATTGTTCGTAGCAGTAGCCACAGCGATGAAATAGTTTCTATGCGTGCTGAAGTATTTTTCCATTAGCGGGAGGACTACTTTGCTGAAGAACTTGATGTCTCTTGTCGAGGTCTTGAAACTGTTTCTTCGGCTGAACGTGTCGGAGGGTTTCAAAAGCTTCATGTTGATCGTTGCCTTGTCCAGGTAAGCTATCAGTTTCTCTAATAATGAGTAAGCGAATCTTAATTCTACCGCAGCAACTGCGCCAGCCACTTCGGTCTCCGTACCGCCGCGATTTGGTTTGTGAAACTTGTAACCTTGATACTGCAAGTACTTGAGAAATTCTTGCGATCGTTCACGATCCTTTCGTTTCTCCTTATCGGTCAACAGATCGTAGGGTACCAGCTGAGGATGAATGCCACCTCCTGTAGCCATTAAATATGTTACAAAAAAATTATTCAATATATATAAATTAAGTATTAATGCGGAGAGAGAAGGACAAGAGACGAAACATTGAGATTATTAGATAACAATTTATACTAACCGCAAGTAATAAGTTCTTCCTTCTTCTTCTTTGCCCAAATGTCATGCGCATTGTCCGCTAAACGTTCGGCCATGTTTTGCATTTCTCTGCTTAGCGTCAGATTAGTCATGTCCACCGGGTGAGGATTGTAATTAAACGGATTTGCCGAGTCGCTCTAACATATTTAAAAATATGTAAATTAACGTCTGTTTTTAACGAATATCATGAATTTCGCGAATAATTTCTTACTTGACTCTTGGAAGACCTTCTCATGGAACTGCGATTAGTCGACGGCACATCGACCTCCGCGTGTTCCACACTCCAGCCAATCGCCAAGAGAGCTTTCAAGCTCTCTCTGACGGGTTCCTTGTATCGCTCTCGTTCGTAATCACTCAACATGTTATACGGCTTCAATCTGGGATGGGCTTTATTCATATCCGACCATTGCTCGCCGTAAGTCCAACCGTTCTCTAATTTACGGCTAGCCCAAGCATCATGGTAATGCTCCGAGAATTTTTGTACAATTTGATTAAGATCGTTATTGAGCACCACGCTAAAACAAAATTATAACGAAATATTAAAATCAAAGTCACAGAGAGATTTTTCGTATCTTACAATTACTATTAAACTTTTGTTTTTTGTAACTGACATAATTATTGAAATTTCTTATAATAAGATCTAATAATTAACCTGGAGGTGTTGATTGGCTGCGGATTGTAAGGACCGTCGGGTGATTGAGTCGAGGCTGACTTGCTGCCGTACCACTCGTCGTCGTAATTTTTCGAAAGAGAATAATCTGGCGGCAGGGCGCAACCGATGGCCGTCAGGCAAGGCAGCGCTTTTCCGAATAATTCCGGATCGTAATCCATCTTAGACAAGGAGTCGAATATATTGCTGAAGAGAACCATCGTGAGACGTTTCTCTTCGTCGCTTGACGCGCCGTAAGTGCCTTGACCGCTGGAGCCGGTGGAACCGTAATATTTCGCGCAACGATCGTAATGCAACGTTAACAACTAATAACACAAAACATCAATTATGCGGTAATAAAATTGAAAATAGGTTTTCCTTATTAACAAACTACGATTATTAATTTTATTTAATATCTGTATTAAATAAAAAAATAAGTTAAAAATAACAATCGACGCACTCTGAGAGCCACAGTAGTATACTCCGACAATTTGGACACATCGACGGTCAGCTTTCGTAACAACTTCAGCAACATGCTCGGCTGCATTTGACTGTAAAGGGAAATTCGAGTTAATCGCTAT
The DNA here is from genome assembly GCF_048541705.1 of Temnothorax americanus. Lineage (NCBI taxonomy): Eukaryota > Metazoa > Arthropoda > Insecta > Hymenoptera > Formicidae > Temnothorax > Temnothorax americanus. The sequence goes on from NW_027509814.1 coordinate 29,050, forward strand.
TTAAATGATAATATTGAAACTTATGAGACGTTCGACGAATAAACATATTTTTCTTAAAGAATGGCAAAAAGTTTCGGTTAATCGACTTAATATTCGGGAAATTCTTCGCTTACCTAGTCAATGCGACGAGGAAATCAGAGACAGCTTCGCGTTGACCCTTCGTCAGCATCCGGTTCTTGCTCAATCTATAGACCGTGTGCAACGTGGCGTCGAGTAAGCTCGCGTAATTGTCCGCCTCGTTGTAAAATTTGGAATGCTTGATCAGCAGTGGCAGAATGCTGTTTCCTATGTAACGATTCATGGCGAGCGCCATGTCGGATTCGTAGCCGTCGTTCTACGAGAAATTAAATCAGACAACGGTATGAATTCTTAACTGTCTCAATTCGTGGTTTTTCTTCTAATTGTCGCCTTTGTTAAATTAATAAAACAACAGATTTGCGAATAATAAAATTTAAATGATATTACGCGAAGTATATAGAGCATAACGTGATCCGTACTCTGTCGAGCATGGTGGCGGCGCGAAGATCTGGCAGAAAGGCTTCCTCCAAAATCTTGTAGAATAACTCTTGCGTTTCGATGCCGTAAACGCGCTCGAGAAACAGCACAACGCTTTGCTTGTGCCCTGGTATCAAACCAGACGGGGTGTCGCTTTTCGGTCGTTCCTCGCCGGCGGCAGGATTGAGCAGCGTGAACCGCAAGGACAGCACACCCTGTAGATCGTCCAAGGGTACTAACGATCTCAAGATTGCCCGGGCTCGGAGAGACTCGTTCTTTCCTGAAATAATTGTGCGACTTCAGGCAAACGAGCGTTGTTTCTGATACAAATTCTATCAAAACAAAATTTCATTTCGTATATTACCGACAGATTTTGTAGATGCCTCTGTTGCTCATTAAGAAAGAAATAAACGATTGTTATTAGATAATTCGTTGTCGTTCGAATATAGTCAAGTTTTCGAGTGATTTTATGTCGCGGGAAATATACAGACAATGCAATGATAGTGCGAGGTATGAAATATGATTCAAGAATTTAATTATTTTTTTAAGAATCTTATATTTTTTATATTTCTATAAAAAATTCTAATAGTGTGTGTGTTGTCCGACTATTTCATTATCTACCAATCGTTTAGATTTGATGAAAATTATCTACTAAAAACCGTTTAATATTATTTACATTTTTCTTACATTTTATATTGATATCAATTATCTTAAGTAACTGGTATGAGAATTATATACGAGAGTGATCAGTTTTAAACACTATAAGTGCAACAATTTTATTGTGAGTTTTGTATAATGATGATGAATATTAAATTCTTCCATTTTCTTACCTTGCTCTATGACTGATGAATCTGGAGCACAGCGGCCTAACAGGTCAACGAGGGTGCAATAGAAGTTTAATATCGCCGCACCCGTGTCAATGTAATCTTCGTCGTCGTCCGATTCCGGGAGTGGATGCTCGAATTGCATCACCATAGCCGTGCCCTCGGCCTCGTCGTGCACCTGTGCGAGGTACTAAGTTGACACCGTATTAATGGAAGGTAGGGTACATGCTTGCGGAGAATTCACTTTAAGATTGTCGCATAGTCATATTTTATGCCATATTTAGTCATATTTAGCGAACTTGATTTGTTTTCGAAACTTTTATCGCGTGGATTACGAGAAATTAAGTTCAGATTAATTCTAAGATGTTGATAACATATCAAGGTACAAGAAATATGAATCAAATCACACGAATTCTAAGAATTAAAAAAAAGGGAAGACTGAGTAAAAATTATTAAAATAATGAAATTTAAAGGGTATATTTAATAAGAATATGCAGATATCGGTTTGCTAATTTTTGGGAGACATAGGATTGATAATTCACACGCAATCTGTTTTTAAACAACAATAAAAATAAATGGTTTTTTACTTACAAAATAGTTTGCATATAGTCTTTAGCTTTAACTAGATAAAAGAGTGAGATGTCTTACTTTTCGTCTATCGGCAATGCGTTCAGACATCTTGTTAGCTTCTATAATGGCTCTCAATAAACCTTCACCCTCGCCTCGAAGGGCTGGGCCCAAGCATTCTGGTCTTCTGATTAGCAGACGGATTACCAAGTTGGCATTTTCCTCCACGCTTTCGCCTGCGATTAAGATTGCAATGTTTAAATGTTTCTTTCGCAACAGAAAGTTAAATAATAAATCAAATTAAAAAAAGATGGTAAAATTTACCGTTGACCCAGACACAAAATCTCAAGAAATCGAGATAGCGTTCACCCTCGACTGGATCCCAGCCTAAATCAGGATAGCCCTTCTCGACTAATTCCGAATTGGACTGCAGGCCGCATCGCGACAGATAGACAGCGATTTTCTCCAGATAATGTTCTCTCAGGGCCAGAGCTAACTCGGTGTTCTCCATCAGTGAGGAATACGCTACGTCCAATGGCGTCGATCCTCGCAGCGACGGTCTTGCCAGCAGAATATTGCTGTTCTCCAGCAGGAAGTCAAAATGGTCGAACATGGCCTTCTGATTTTGTCTGGATGTCCGACAGAAGTAGCACAAGAATCTGCAGCAAGCCACGACCATCTCGTGAGAGGTGTCCTTCTCCTTCGATGCTGGCTCACCCTCCGCCGCTTGGGCCTGGGTTTGAGCGTCGGACTGTGCCTGGGAACGTCTTCCCAGGGTGTTAATCATAATGGCCATCACGTTCTCGTGGATCCTCAATATTCTAATGAGGTCGGGATGTTGAAAGAAAGTGTGATTGTTCACCAGCTTCCACAGTCGTTCTCGCACCAGCGCTTCCTCTTCCTGAGACATCTGTACTGGCAGCAAGGCACGGATCTGGCTTAAACCGACCCACATCAACGCGACATCGTCCTTCGTCTTGTTGTTAACGACATAAGTTTTCTCCAAGGCTCTGATCAACTCGCCGACAGTGTCGTATTGCCTGACCAATAGGCTGAACATCTCTCGCACGAGTTTCGGTGTCTCGATTTGCGATTCCTCGGCCCAGCTCACGATTGTTGATATTAGCACCTTGCGAAATACCTCTAAACAGAGTCAAATTTAATTGTTTATAAATATATTACATATTAATATCTATTTATTGTAATTGAAGATATAAGATTTAATAACGTGATTGACGAGAGATTTACCTTCCGGAGTTTTTTTCTCGGGTTCAGGTTCAATTTTAGATTCCTCTTCTAGTTCCTTGACAGCATTAATAAAATTGAGGAGACGTTTCATGGCGCCAGGTTTTTGAATTTCCTCAATTGGTTCGTTTGCGGCATTGGCTGCTTCTTGAAGAGCGGTTAGGGACACGTAGGACATTAACTCGCCGTGGAACTCGTTCATCTTGACGATGAGTTCCTCACCGCAGGGACAATTGTCCGGATCTTCCTCGGCGTCCAAATTCTTAAAGCTTAAAATGGCATTCATTTGCTCGCGCGGGGGACACCTGAATTCTCTGGTCTTCTTGGCAGCGACGGCCGACGGCAAATCCGACTGCTTGATTTCGATGTAGCGTCGCAATTGATCGGCCTGCAATTCTCCAACAAAGTCGGAAGCAAAGGCGATGATGGACTCGACGCGATGGCGCAACTGAATGTCGTTTAAATGATGAAGCAGATAGCACATTTGTAATTTTGCTCCCTCGGCCATTTTCATGTGCAGCAAGCCTTTCTTGTGCTCGTCTTTTCCTTCTACAATATTTTGATGACGTTGCATTAAATTATGTTTCTCACTTATTAATATATTTAACGCTACTTTTCTAATCGACTTGCCTTTATCGAAAGTCGGGTCCCAGGTTTCGGGATTTACCATGATGAGCAGCTTGATTATATCCTCATTTCTCAGCATGCCGACTAAGAGCAATCTATCTACCAGCTTTAGAAGAGGTCTGCAATTTTCAAAATCGCACCAAGATGTATTTGATTGGTGATTGAAACATTGTAAGCGAGAAGCAAGAAATTAGAAATCCCTGTTTAAGGAAAAAATGTGAAATAAGCTTGTTTCGCTTTCGCTTAAATATTTGAAAATAGATACGACGATTATCTTTGCTCCGGTAACATTGACGAAGGACATTAGTTGCAGCAGCGGCAGCGGCAACAGGACTTATTATCTTACATACAGAAAGAGATTCTCATTGCTGCCTCCAATTGGATCTCGGTTGTGCACCTGATTCACTTCGACGGCCTCGTTGAGCGCCATCATCACGTAATCCCGCACGACATCGAGCGGAAAGTGCGGGCTATATAGGTTCTTTATGTTCTCAATCGCTTGGTCACTGGAAGGGACATTCCTTGATGGCAACCGATTAGTAAAGGATCTCACATCTACTTGGAGAAAAGTTTCACTTACCTGATCTCTGTCATCTTCATTTGCGGCCGGATAGATTCGGTCTCCAAATACCTGAGGCTATGTCTCATCTCGTAGTCCTCATATAAATCTTTCAATTCTTGACCTACGCAATAAACAGATCATTATCACACCGAAATGCATATACAAAAATGTATTTTGACATGGGCAATAAAAACGTTTTTATTAAACTTTTAATTAATGACATTGAAAAGAATACGGCTGTCATAAATTCTTGAAAAATATAAAAATTAAATACAAGGCAAGCAAAGAATATATTTAAATGATTTTGATAAATTTTTCGTGCGATTTTCTACTTTTAAAATTCAATTTCTTACCAAGCGGTATTATAAATTCGTTTTTGCACACTTCCATCGTCGTCGCATGTGACTCAAGATGTAGGGCGATAAGTAAGTCGTAAAATCCTTGTCGCAGGGGCCCGGACATATACTCGGCTCGTATCGCGTATAACAATTGTTTCTGGTCAACATGTTGACACAGAGCGTGCGCCGCACGATAATTCGATTGATAGCACAGAGCTGCGTACAATGTCAGCGTATGCGCGTGGAAACTGTGCAAGAGAAGCAGATTATTTTATCAATATAAGAGAGAGAAGTTTAGGTAAAAAAGAGGAAAAGATTTTTCAAGTTTTTTTTACTGTAAATTTCTCGACGTTGTCTTACCTGAGCAGCTTGTCCATCTCGATAAGCTCCAATATGTCAATGCATCTGTCTTCTTCGGGTATATGAAGAGCCAGCATCGAGATAGCGTCCTCGCATAGCATCGACCAGCCTCTGATGTCGGACAGTTTCAGGGCGTGTACGTGAAGAGACTGATTCGGCACTCTGGCCCATTGGTGCGGCTTCAGACATTGCACCTTCAATCTTGGCGGAAACTGCGGTATCACGTGTCGTTCGGAATTCTGCAGCACGGCGGCCGATAGTGGAAGAGTCGTTGAGGTCCTGCCAAGTTCGATTTGCAGGATCTCCTTGCTGGTGGCCTCGACGAAGATCGCCGGGAACAGTTTCGTGTCTGGCTCCATCTTGAATTTGTGACTCGTCTCTTTCCCTTCGCAGGTGAAGGACACCCAGCCTGTGGCGGTATCGACGAAGCATCCGACGAACATACCCTGAGATGCACCCTTGCCCGATGCATCTTGAGTGACTTCGTTATACAGTTCATCCGCTCGGACCATATAGCAGCTTTGTCTGTCGACTCTGTAAGGTTGTAATATTGTTTTTTCAAGCGAGCATTTTTTACAATTATGCATTTAGTAAAGATTGTATAATAAGTAAAATACTGAAACGCACTGCTCCATGAGACGATCGTATTCGTCTATGATCGCAACAGAAGATTTTCTCACGCGGGATAGATTGAAGTCCTTCGTGTGCAAGTGATATTGCGAGGTAACCCAGCCAATGTAAACATGAGTCGGATCTTGACCGGGAAATATCCTAACGCCGTAGAAGTATTCGTTCATTAGCTTCATGCACTCAGCGTCGAAGATTTCATTGCCGATCGCTTCGACACCACTTCCGGTTAAAACGGACATCGTTTTGGGAACGTTACGCTCCGGGATTTGTGGCGGGACGACTTTCAAGTCCGTCTACACACAAACAAAATTGTATATATAAATTATTATTAAGTTTTTAGATCAATTTTCTCAAAAGTTACAAAATGTCTGGTAAATTCTAAAATTTTTCTCATGACGTTTTTATAGAAAATATCTTCAAATATTTTTATTTAGATATGTTGCTCGATAATATGTTGCAATATGTACTCACAGTTGAGACACGAATTTGTGGAGTTTTGGCACTTTTGCTTCCGAGTGTTCTCGTACTTTTATCCGAGATATCCGCGCGAACTTGCGGCTCGGGTGTTTTCGACTTTGCGTCCGGTGATTTCGCTTTGCGCGAGAAGAACCTGCATACGCGATAAAAATGAAAATGAAGTATAACTTATTAAAAATAAAAATAAAATCTTAATAAAATAAAAAGTAAAATAAATCCAACAAGCGTCCAATTCATTACTGATATATTGATTAGGTCATTGAATTAAAAATAATACTGAAATTATATTTCATAGTAACGCTGGAAAATATTTAAAAAAAACTTACGGTACATCTTCCATCTCTTTGCTAAGCTTGCTAACAACGTCAAAGTACCGAAGTCAATTTGTCTTTTGCAACATTTATAAGAGACGATAATCATTGACGATTCATGCTTACCGGAAAGGCGAACGGCCGCGTTTCTTCTTGTCGTCCTTTATGTCACCGTTCATCTCGCCATATCCATTCATTTCGGCGTCGCTGATCGCGTTGTCTAAACGCGATCCATAAAGTGAACCTTTCCTGGGCGGTCTGGCAGGTTTACCTCTTTGCATAGGAAGCGGCGATTCCTTCATCATCTCGTCCGCCTCTACCGCGTCTTCCAAATAATTTCTTTGCAGCCCTAACATTATTAGATATTGTAATATTTTGGCAAAAATTGAATGCTTTTATATCTAAAACTTTTCTTAAAATTTTACATCTGGTGGCAAATTGATTTATTTCTTCGTAATTCACATATATATCTTGAATGTAAATTGTAAGATATATTTTTAAAGTAATACTTTTTACATATTATTACCTTTGATATCGCTCATACTGAACCCGGACTGCATGATCTGCTCCATGCGAGCCGACGGTGCTGCCTGTTGCGCTTGCTCAACTTGCTCGGCTAAAAGTCGGTTCTGTCGCATTTTAATCTCCTGCCACCTCCGCAATTTTTCACCCTCCGTTACGAAGCTAGATTGGCAAATCACGGGCAACGATAATCTTAGAAATTCCCAATTAGCCTTCTCCATGGTCTCGAACGTGTTGTGGGAAATTTTTAGACACGGTGGCGTGTCGGAACCAGCTGGTATCCTAGCCACGTCGATTCGCGTATCGGCCATGTCGTCGGTGTTCTCGAAAATAGGCTGATCCTTTGTGTACCAATACGTGACCAAACGATTCATATTTCTGCAAAAATTAATAAGCGACATTGACTTTTCTGTTACTTGCCATATTCCACTTTAATAGAGAAATCGAAATTACTTACACGCAGAATGGTTCGTAGCCTTCCTGCAGACCGCAGGTAGTGAAAAATTTCAGGGTGTTCACATCCTGGCCGAACGTTAATCTTGCCTTTTGACCAACACCAAGGGTGAACGCGGGTACGAAAGAGTCGCCCTGCACGTCAGCGAAAGAAGTCTCACCACCGAGTGCGTCCATCAGCAATTCTCCGTTTAAGGAGAAACCTACGTAATTCGCAGATTTGTATCGCGGTGTATTTGCATCGAGTATCGCGAAAAGTCGAAACAAACAACATAATCAGAAGGTTGTAAATAAATGAGTAACAAATTATATCTTTTACTCGGTAATTTGAACTGTCAAACATTCGTTTCGACTTATTTAAAAAAAAAATCCAATTAGGCAATAAATAATTACTACAATTATTCGAATGTTCGAGTATTATACGACATGTATATGACATGTAAAACACAAACTTATGGTTTCTCTTTATAAAAAACAATCGTGCTAGGAATTTTAATCTTTTTTAATAAGATATTTAAGAAGATTTTCTCTAGTAAAAAATACTTAAAACATTTTGCATATATAATTACAGCAAAGCAGGTGTTGAAACAAGCCATATGAATAAAAGCTTTTGCTTTAGTGTTGTCTATTGCTTAAAAAAAAAGTTGGATGGAAAATATTACAATATTCATCCAAGTTCGAAGATAAAGCATTCGTTTTATTTTTATTCATATGACCTATTAACACAATTCAGACAGAATACGCATGCAAGCGGCGTTATTTGAAGGTGGTGTAATGAAAATAACAAATATATGTATTGTATTATCACACACGGACAATGCATTAGAATAGTAAACCGTACGATAAAAAAAAAACAAAAAAGAATAAAGATTATAACAATTTAAACGGAAAATCTGAGAGATCCCCCTTAATATTTTTTCTTCGATAGCTCAATCTAGACGCTCACGTGCGGTATTTCGCATTAGTTTGAAATTAATAGTTTTGAAAGTATGTTTAGAAAGATGAAGATGCCCCGTTACATTTCCAAAAAACTTCATTGTATTTTGTGTTCGTAAAATACTGTATATTCGGGGATTGTTGTTTCAAAATGTAATATGATACAATTATCCGGGGTCACCCTAGTGTTAGTGATTAGTAGTTATGATTTATGGAAGCACTGTTGTCGCTGACAGTATAAACACTGAGTAGAGTACTGGATACCGGAAAAGACATTGGGCAGACATGTGATTTTCATCGCTCGTGAACATCGTATTATTAATGATGATAGAAACCAGGACTGTTTCTGGTTTTGTAGTTAACTCCATACAGAAAGATATGTTAAAATGACAAGATGAAATATCTTTTGTGTCAGAAATGCATGATTGCTCCTCTTGTTCAAGTCACAACGGAGTTTTCTTATCGAGAAAGCTTAAATGGAATGATTCTTCGTCGAAGTGCGTGACGCGAAAATTTGGCTTGACAAACGTCTATTCAGATTCTAAAGTTATATGGTCGCGTTCTGTATTAAACATTATTTTAATTTTGTACAATGATTATAATTAGTTATTCAATTTTTACACCCCGTTATGTTTTTTTTATTCTATAATATTCTATATAACTCGTATAATGTCTATTCAGTTAATATTATACTAAAGACGCGCAACTATCTAACGAATAAAGTATGCAAAAGGACAATTTGTTTTCAAAATCGCAATGTCTGTATCCAGTAATCTATCACCAGAGATCAAATCAGATCAAATTGTATGTGTATAGCTTGAGATAATAGGCAGCTGAAGCGTTCGCTTAAAAATTCCGTCTTACTAATCGTTCGGTCAATTAGATCCAGGAAAACACCGACAACGTCTCCGACCTGCCATTGTTTGCCGAACGTTTCGGCCGTGCCCGAGTATACTTTTTCCTCCTTTAAAAACAAAATTTTCACCAGTTCAAGGTTACTTTCGCTCGAAATAAGATTGGGACAGACCGGTAAATCGAGACGCGCTTTATTTTTGCAGCGCGGACTAAGATACATCTTGTACACACTTGTCTTCCATCGCTATTAATACGCATATCGATGTTGTGCGACATTAAAAGTTTCGGCATGGTGCACAGTTAAGTAAGATACCTCGAGGAAATTACACGGGTTTTTGTCCTTCCTCGATATCGATCAAGATAAAGCCACACTTTGCCGAATGAAATTTCACCAACGATTTTTTTTTATCTGTCTTGGGTCAAAGATGCAAGATATAAAACCAAGGTCAACATGAAAAGAAACATATAGAGCGAGACAAAGACAATAGTAGTAACGAGAAAACTCAGGAAAAGAGAAAATGATATGTATACGTATAGTGGGGCCTCTAAAAGATCGGCTAATTTGGGAAATGGGACTCTTACTGATCGTTCGGTCTGCCACGTCAATGAAACATCCAACTATGTCGCCCACTTGATATTTGTGACCAAATGACTCGTGGGTGCCAGCGTGCACTTTAGTCACCTGACATTCATGTTCTTATGGATTATTCATGTTTCACAGATCGCGAAGAGCCACGTGGCGCTTAATGTTAATATTCGCATTCGTCTTGCAACACGAGGACTACCTTGTATAGATTGCTTTCTGATTGATATTTTTGTAAAAATAAATTGAGCACGAACATTAAGGTTTTCACCCCTTTCATGGCTATAATACTTCAAAAGTTACCCAAAATAATATTATAATAGATAGTTTTTTTTTTTTATAAAAGGCGAATTTGAATTTAATTTGCACAAAAATTATTTTGTCATTTAATCATTATATTAAAATTAAAAATCTATAATACGGTTTATTGAAAGCTAATGAAAAATACTGAATTATTGTTTCAATAAATTCCATTAAATGTTTTCTGTCGTCCTATTTCGATTTTCTTCGATCGTTAAATTACGAAAAGAGTAATTATATGCACTTACGTTATAACCATCGAATGCCCAAGTACTTTCATCACTGCCCAGCATACTTCCCGGCATGCAATCGACTTTCGCCCAACCGACTCGCATAGGTCCGGCTGTGAGAACTTCGAACTCGAAATACCATTTTCCGCTACTGACCGCGTAATGCTTCTCGACTCTGTAAGTCCTGAAGTATAATTGTCGTAACCTGTTGGCCTCCAAAAGCAACGCTATAAATATAGAAAGTAAATACATTATTATATATTATGTGTAATTCATCGAAATCTCAAAAATATGTTCAAAACAAGTAAAAAATCGCTACAATTATTTTAATTTAATGCACACGCAATTAAAGCTTTATGAATAACCAAATGCAAATTAAAATTTGAGAGTATAAAAATAATTTTTATTACATATGATAAATAATTATTATAAACAGTAACTAATATCAATAATATTTTATATATGCGTTTTGTAATTATTCGAAAATAATGTGCAGCGTTATCTTCAATTATCAGTGAAATAAAAAGATCTTTTTAAAAATAAACGAGTACATTTAGAGCAAGAATTAAAGGTCTCACCCTCGTGCTGTTCTCCAGTAGGTGGATCGAGCATATATCCGTAAACCAACAGGGTCCTAACAGTTTCGCTCGCTGTATCTCGATTGGCTTTTTTGATAGCTTCGTCGACTTTCGGATACGGTACCAAGTGGGGACTTCTCCTCATCTCCGAGTCCTCGTTTAACCCATACGTCCATCCTTGACTGATCCTTTCCTTCGCCCAGAGACAGTGCGTGTTCTCCGCCAGTTGGTCAACGAGCTCCTCCATCTTCGGGGTCAACGTGATCGCAGACAGATCAAGCGGCGCCGGCTTATATCCACTGCTCTGCAGAAACGGTTCATTCGGCAGCCTCAAGGTTTTTATTCTAGACGGCGGCTTGTCCATGGTGATATAATAGCCCAGAGCCAAAATGGTCTTCAAGGTCTGCACAGCCAGCTGAGTGTCGTAGCGCTTTTCCGCGGCTGGAAGTCGCTCAAACTGAACTATACAGGGGTGTATCTTCCTGAGGTCATCCCTAATTTCGCCATAGATCCAACCGGCCTCGATCTTGTTCATCGCCCACATCTCATGAATGTTCTCCGCTAGCTTATCTCTGATCTGCTCGACATAGGCGGGTAGGTTGACCATGGAAGTGTCGACTGGAGCCGGAACGAAGGCGGTGTCGTCCTCGACTGACCACGGACCGGCCAGGACCACCTTGTTCATGTTACCGAAGTAAAAGCACGGATCCAGCGACAGAATTTGTTGCGGCAGCAGACTCTCTACCAGCGGCGAGAATTCTTCCGGCGGCTGGAACTTCAGTCGGCCGTGATCGCCGCCCAGCAGAAATCTGCAGGAGAGTTTGGACGAGCAACTGATAACGGGAAAGAACATGCCGTCCAGATTAAAGTTCCGAAAAGAGCCCATGATGTGAGTGCCATTAAAAGTGAACGTTATCACTGGCACTGTCAAATCCAAAGCGCAACCGATCACGTCGCTCTTTCGTATGAAAGGCTCGGTGGCATTCTGCACCACCTGCGTCTTTCTGCCACCGGTCCATAGATAAGCGCCGTCGAACCCGAACGAGTACAAATCGTCGCCGACGCCATTTCCGCCCCACTTCTCGCCACCCCCAGGATACGGCATGTAACTAGAAAGAAGCAAGTTTTTTTTTTGCATTTGTGCATTATTGAATTTCTCGATAATGCGAAACTTAAAACTTAATAAACGCTAAAGATATATGTAACTACCACCTAATCTAACCTTAAGAAACTATAGCCAACTTTTAACAAATTTTAAGACTCTAATTGTAAATGAAGGCCTAGAAAACGCAATCTAACTTAATTTACCCAGCTGTGTTCGCCCATCCGATTCTCAAATGCGGCATCATGTGGGTCGTCTGTTCAATGTGATCCACTGTCACCTCAAAATACCACTTTTGATAAAGAGCCGAGCCCTCGACTCTGCCGACAAATATATTCGGTCTGACGCTCGCCACGTGATCCACCAGTTGCGTTTGGAGGAGCAAATTTTTTCCAGGCAGTAGAAAGTCGCAAATGTTATTTTGCGAAGAGCGTACCGCGACGCCGTTACCGACGCATAGCGAACACAAGACATCCAGAACCTTCGGATCCCTGCCGTGTTTCTCCAGCAGAGAGATAATTACTTTTATATGCTCGTCCTGAAAAAAATCAAATTTATTTTACAATTTAAAGTTTGATTACAAATTATTCCATAAAATTTTTATTTGCGAGGATATTTTCGTTTGCCAAATAGCTAATCTACGTTGCAGAGATTGCAAAAGATGTCACAAACCCTCATCATGTTCAAAGCCTCCGGTGAATCAATTAGAACGCAGTGAAGTACGTCCAACATTCCAGTTCCCTCGCTGGAAGCCTGCGAGCCCAACCGGCTGAATAGCCAATTGAGACGATTGCTGTTGGCGAACTGGGCGCAGTTGGTGTGATTTCCTTTGATAATGGCCGCCAGTAGTTGATAGAGATACCCGGATATCTGATCCCATGCCTGACCACTCTCGTCGCCGGAGAGAGCGACGAGAAATCCTTGCGAAGTGATCACGTTGATCTTGTCGATAGCTTCGAGAATCAGATTCAGTATACCCTCCTCTTGAAACAGATCCTGACGATTTCTGAGAGCTCGAAACTTGTTCTGTTTCTCTTCGTGTTCTGAAAGAACAAGTATCTATCGTTAGCAAGATAGTCTATAGAGGCTTGTAAGAGAAGAAGAGTATTCTCTTACCCATGTCGTCCTCGGGTTGAGCAAAATAATTAATCAAGTCTTCGAGACACATCACCATCTCGTTGAGGTTCACGTTTTGAAAAAACATGGACGCTCTTCTATTCACCTGCAGTGTTTCTAGGCCTCTAAAACGTATTATATATTTTTAGCCAACTCTTATCCCGTTTTCTCTCTACTGATATCCGATATTTTTTTATCTATCTCTCGTATTGCTATATATAGTTTATAACGTCTTTTTATCTCTTTTTACGTTTTAAAAATATTTTTAATTGCAAAAACTTACGTGATGAATTGAGTAAACAAGCTACTGCACTTCCTGATGACGCGGGCAGTGCGAGATTCCTCTTCTTGGGATCTGGAAAAGTCTAAACCGTCGTCCATTTTACCCTCTTCGTGGAGTACCGCCTGTTTCTCCTCGACTTTCCCGACCCCCTTCTTTTTCGTCTCGTATGACTAAAACAATATCGCGTGATAAATATCGTGAGAATTTCTATCGCAACTTTTACCATATCTAATGACTTAATTATTTAAACGTTTTATTTAAGTCTCAAAGAAGTCAATCAGCTAAAATTCTTTTTCTTATTTTATGTTTTGAGGCGATATTCACAGTCAGATCTTATATTTAAGATCGTCTCAAGTTTATCTTTAGTCGCTGTACGTCTCGTTTCATTGGCTACGGAGTATCTGAAGATGAACTTAAGACGATCTTATATATGTATATATATAAAATCTAACTATAAATACCTTGTTATTTAGAAAAAAAATGTATTCTCTTATTTACTTTATAAGACACCCAGAGGCACGTGGTGGCATGTTGCATAATAACGGTAGAATCACCATATTTGATAATCGGCATTCCGATGACCTCTAGATCCTTGTCCTCGAGAACAATCTTCTGATCGTCCTTCTCTTGCCGCAGCCAGAACGTCGAGGTTTCGATCGTCGCCTCGTTCCTTCGAAAAAGAAAAAAAAATCCCGGATTTAGGAAACATTATCACGAGCCTCTAAGAATCGCCGTGACCCTTGAACTTTTCTAAAAATAAGTATCAACCTATCGACCAGATAGAGCTCGTTGTTCTCCTTTACGCCGAGATAGCGTCCGGTTGTCAAGTGTCTGATCCTCATAGGATGCAGCCAGTTGATGAAGCCGCCCGCCCATTTCGTCCTGGCGAGCTCTAATCTCCATAACGATCTCGCTTGGCTCATTACGCTACCGCCCTCGTAGATTACGAGGCTGTAAAACGACGAAGAAAATATCTGTAAAACGATTACTTCTATCCTCTCTCCTATTTTCAGGATAACGATAATTTAAAAAAAATCTTGTTTTATTGGGACATACACAGCATGCATGATCAAGAGCTTACTTTTGACCGGGTGCTGGACTCCACGTCGACGGTATCGTCAAGCACTCGTCGCCACCGTGGAAGAACCTCAACACGTCGCCGCCGAAAACGTAACCGACGTACTTCATCCTGCTGATACCGGTGCCGTATGGCTGCACCGACCAATGCGTAACGTGAAAAGACGCGTTCACCACCGACAGGTCATTTTCTTTTGTCGTGTGCTGAAACGAGAGAGATATGAATGTATTTTTTTTTCTCATCTCATACGAATTATTCTGCGAAACATTTTTATCTTTCGACAACGTGCTAAATTTACCAAATATCGTTCGGTGGCGACAGACACCAGGATAAGATCGTCACCCACGCGCACCTTCTCACCCTCGGATCTCTGCTTGGAGGCGGGGTGCACGGTCCACCAACACGCCTCACCTTTGAGAATAAAAACTTTAAGAAATTCCGAAGGAATCACAAGGTTCCATTCGTGCTTCTCGACCCGTGAAAAGTTTATCAGCTTTACACGTCAACTTTAAACGTCCAATTTAATTTCAATTTGGTTAAAAGTTATAATTGCATTTAAGAGGTACTTATTCATGAATGTTCAACGCGGTATATTATGTCGGGGTAGAGAAAAATAACGTTAACTTCGATAAAAGAATTTGTTGAGCGTCGAAGCGTAATTGCGTTGCACCGACCATGAGAATGTTCCTGTAGACCGACGTCGAAAGCTAGCTTGTCGTTCGACGAACTCGTGGACAGGCACGCCAGGTACTGCGACACACGATCACAGGATTTACGTAACCATGAAAAATTAATGTAGCATAACAGCGTTGTTATAAAGAAAAGCAATTTACCATGTCGCTGTTTAGATGTCGCAATAATATGGCGTTACCGTATAACAAGGTCCTGTGCCCTGACCCGGTGCCCTTTCCCTGGAAGCATCAAAGGATTGGTCAAAGCCCTTGCAACCCCTCGTGCTCGATAGTATTCCTCACTACGTATATACCGTATACGAGATTTTAATAGTTCGCAAAATAACAGAGTTTCTTAGACAACTTCTACAAGCGTACTGATAAGAGAAGGCCATAAAATGCTGCTACGATGCGAAGCTCACGAGGCGTAAATCGAAGACACAGATCGCTAAACGTGTTTTTAACGTAGACGATTATTACATTAGGCAGCCAAACGAAAGAAAGCGGTTGCTGTTATTAGTCTCAATATGTTCGTTACATTAATATTAACTGTAATTTTCAGGCATGATCGCTTAATCGATCGATGGGTGAAATAATGTCTCGATATTTAGAGAAAAAAATATAGGAGAAACTAAATAATTCTATTAAAAAGAAAGTTATTCTTAAAATGTTATTAAACAAGTCTTTGAATCTTTGCTGTTATTTAAATATAGTTATTTAAATATATATTTAAGTATACAAGCTCGTTATTTAAAAAATTTTGACTATTTAATTTAATTTATAAGTATATATAATGTCTGTATCACGCGTTCGATCTTCATATTGGATAAAACTCAGCCTTGCTCTAAACTAGTAGTAAATACGGCGCTAAATAGAAATATGAGAAGAGACTTGTATATTTTAAAATTTGGCTGAGGCGCGAAGTAAACGGCTCGAATCTTCACCCAAATTCGATCGGATATTACAACGTTCTAGCACACAAACAAATGTCGTTTTACCCAAGAGCACGTTACGGCGCCTCGCAGATGGTATGTAAATTGTACTTACTAAACTGTCTTGTTGCTGCAAAGAGAAACATAAGAGGCAATGAATCTCGTTCGTCAAATGTCGAATTCGATTTGTTGAAAGAGAAAGAGAGCGAGAGATAGAGAGAGAGAGAAAACGATAAAATAATACATCTTGCGATTGATGATAACGGTGAGTTTCGATTAAATTTTTAAATGGTGTTCTGTTCTTTTCATGACTCAAGCGACATGTTTCGAGTGACAAAATCACAGATGAAAATGGGAATGATGAACAAAATGAAGAAACGTGAAATTGAAATCTTTGTACACGACTATGGACACATGCCGCACAATCATATGGATAAGGGGTACGGTGGCGGCAAGGGGGGATTGCGTGCGGATGCATTCAAGAAAAGCTATTCCGATGTATCAGGAACTTTTCGAAAATTATTCGGCGGAGAGATTGAGAGCAGACCTAAAGGTCTAAACAGACTGCGTAAAGATGTCTATAATCCCAATCTTTCTGCATATCAGTGTTGTTCGGGGATTTGTTTTTACATTTTACACAGAAAGGCAATGGGGCGCGTTTTATGGCCCACTCCTATGCAGGTTGAGCGCGTGTAGCAGTCCAATATTTGACGACTAATTTGAAATGTATAAAGAACGTCGTAATCGCGAAACGGATGATTGTACTATTCGCGCGGATTACAATTAGCAAATCGTATGAGTCGAGCTCGGCTGTACGAGCCTTGTAGTTCACAGTCCCGTGTTCGAATTGTTCCCTCCCTTGAAATGAGAGAGTCGCTGTTTCTTTGATGGCACGAATGTTGAACAGAAGCTACAACTATTCCCTGGATCTACGAGTTTCATTGGCGAAGCTGAAGTCATACGAGTGTACGAGATATTAAGCAGATGTTATAATCTTATACTTTACCGTCTCGGAGCCGGCAGCGGTGACCAATTCCTGTAAGGCCCTCACCGAGAGGGCCTGCTCTATCACGAATACGCATTGCGACAGGTCCGGCGGTATGTTCTGTAAGAATTGGATAATTAATGAACACGAGAACGAGATGAGAGAAACTGCCTGCTAAATTCGCGGGATCGCTTTTACCTTATCTGCGATATTTTCGAGGAAGCAATGTCGATTACCGAAACCCTCAGCTGCCAGGCAGACCCTCTCTCCTGTTGCGGTACAGGACAGGCATACCATATCCTCCTGTAAATTTTAGATGATATCTTTACATATATTCTGCATAAGGGCTCATGTACAATGAGAGTCGCAAGATCCAATTATGAATTCTCTCTATGTTTAATTCCTTGTTCCTTATTCCTCTCATTGTGCGTGAGCCCTAATAATAATCTATTTCATTTTTTTAAGAAAATCGATCGTAAAACTCAAAATATTAATTTTAAAATAATTTTATAAAATTCTTAAAAAGAGATGATTTATTATTAGAGTAAATCTCTTTAACAATTACCTTAAGGATGTTCTAAAGGCACCATCCCAACCAAAAGTATGCAGGAAATATTAAAAACACCGATATTAATTCTCCAGGGATCCAAAGACAAAATAATGTATATAAATAGCTAGGGCAAATCTAATAAAATGTAAAAATTTTTGTAAATCGTTTCAAAGTTGCTAAATTTTTGATTGTTGAAGATATCTACTTGTGTGTAAAATATCATTATATCGGTAGAATTGTTTAATGTTTACACTTTTTCTCTATAAAACTCGAATATTCAAAAATTGATAACTTTTTATCTAAATTGTGAATCGATCTGAAATTTAGCCCCAAACTTTGAAAGAGGATACAGAATATAATATTAAATTTTCATCAACTTCGTAGCATTTTTACCAACTATCCAGAACATCCTTAACATTATATGTATAATTTTATATGATTATTTCAAAACGATGTAATTTACAGTAACATTTATATTTTCGATTTATTTTTATCTTGTAATATTTCCATCGCTTTAGCCATTCCGAAATTTATGATCGTAGTGCAGATTAACAAGAGACCTCGGTGCGAATTTCTCTCGTGATTGCATCGTGTAGATACTGTAGATGTTTGCTGTGCTGCAATAGTGCGCAATACTGCTCAACGATTATGCAATCCACAATAGATGGTCCCACGGCGTAACGATGCGTACGCGAGTCTTATGCATCGGAGGGTCGACGAAGATGCAGCCGTCAAACGACCGACGGGCTGATATCATCGATCGAACGATGTCGTTTTGAAAAATGTTCACCGCGGTAGTTATAACACTTTTGCGAAATCGCGTGAATTATGGTGCCGGCCGAACGACAGAACGCGCGGCCGCCGTGCCAAAACCAATTTGGACGACCTCAAGAATGCACGAGGACAGCAGGATATATTATACAAGTATGCCGGCTTCGAGCGTATACCTCGTAATCTTTGGACGCGTTGCGTTTTGCGTTGAGGAGTCGATGGCAACGTTATTTAACGCAGACTCGCAATAACGTCGCGCGACTCGAAAAGCTCGTCGAGTGAGTCACTCGATTTTGCGTCGCTCGATTTTGATCCTTGAATGCAGGAACGTAGATTCTGTTCCTTTATACTGAATTTTATTCCAGAGAAAAGTACTTTACCTTCATCTTATTTGTTCTTCCCTTTTATTGCAATCTCAAAAATGTTAATCTCTTATATTTTTTCTTACACTTAAGCTAGCTACTATAATCAAAGAATTATGTATTCATGCCCTTCAATTTTAAATGAAAATGGAAAAGAAAAGAAAGAAAATGGAGCCAACTGTATATGCATCCGTAAAAAATTTATGAGCGGCTATAGAAACTGAGTTGAAAGTCTCACGGGGAAAAATTGTTTTTTATCTCGTTATTCTGTAATATATGTTTAGGTCGGATGACTTCATCCTTCAATCGGTACACAGTACACACCTATATATAAATTACGTGGTGATGAGTTCCTATAAGATAAGGTCGCGGTTAACAATTTCCAAGCCCAGTTTTAATGATACGTGGAGAAAATTAATACCGGCGGCAATTATCTAAGTGCTCTCTTTTTTAACATTGTTCTAAATAAAGTAATATGCGTAATCCAATTAAAGTTCTCATATGAAATTATTTAACTGTTAATGCAAATATGTAAGACACTATTTTTTAGAATTTTAAATCATTATTTTACTAGAAATTATTATACAGTACGTTATATGGACCGGAAACTAAAATAGATTAAACATGTTACGCGCGTTGTCAGTCTTTGGTTAAAAAAGTGGATAGGACCTGCAAACAATT
The DNA here is from genome assembly GCF_048541705.1 of Temnothorax americanus. Taxonomy (NCBI): domain Eukaryota; kingdom Metazoa; phylum Arthropoda; class Insecta; order Hymenoptera; family Formicidae; genus Temnothorax; species Temnothorax americanus. The sequence continues at coordinate 48,474 of NW_027509814.1, forward strand.
TATACTCGAGATATTCTCCAATTTGTCACGCTAATCAGCACGATTTATTGGCAATCAAAAGAATGTGACAACAACGCAATTAAGGCAATCAATCGATTATATAGAGTTTTGAAATCGATGGCAGAAGCTGGCGGGTCGTAGGACGCGTTCGTGCAAAATGAAATTGTTTTACACGACCATACTAATTGTATCACCACACCACATCCTCTTTTTCTCTCTATATATATACTCGTATTTTAATAAGAATATAATTTGAATGTTCTCAATTGTCGGATGCAGTTGGCGATGTGCGACGGTGCGCGTAACTGGCTGTGGACGCGCACGCACATCCCCGACTTGCTCAAGTTCGAAAAAATTAAAATGCAACGGAGAGAGAAATGTGGGTGTGCATAAGTAATGTTATAGGACACATTAACATAACTTCCTGCCGGGTTAAACGGAATGGCACGCGATTCGCCATACGTGAGCTCGTATATTTGCTTTTAAGACACGCGACAGACCGAAAGTTTCCGCTGGAAATTTGGCAAGAAGACCGAATCTTGTTTATCGAGATATTAATAAAGTGCAATCGGTTAATTCGCTGACGCGAATAATTTTATAAATTGTCGGATTTTACCAACGTTAATTATGAAGTGTTTATCTCCCCAATTCTCTAGTTCGCGACTATGTTTTCATGTTAATTTACGCGACAAAAAAGTTATAAGTATCTTCTTTTCTATATCATTTTCGTAACTATGTTTACGTATATCTTTCTTTGAAAGTACTATTATAATTTTTTATTGTTTTATGTTAGCAAGTGTAATATCGAGATTATGGAAACATACTTGTAGAATTTTATATTCAATTTTATCTTTTGAAATATAATTGTTTGTAATTTGACGGATAGACGCGCTACGTATGCGTTGATAATTAATGAACACACACCGTTTACTTCCGGCGTCCAGCGGACGATCGAAACTACAATATTGCGGTATAGGTCAAGGATAAACCTTTATTTTACAAGCAGACAACCCCTGCAATTCTATCAAACCGACAAATGATCATAAATCATATTTACCTTTTACACATGTTTATGTTGTCACATATATTTCTAGACTTCTTATTCAAATACATAAAAGAAAAAAACTGCATATGATAGGAGAAAATTTATGCGTGCAGGTTTATCACATTCCACGATTGAAGATATTCAGCGGAATTAAAATCTCGTGATAATCAAAATCCTGAAAATTCGAATTGGCTTGAATTAACCCTTTCGAAGAGTTCGAAGCTTGACTCAATCCTTTCCAATTCAAGTTCACTCAAGTTAATTTAACAATTCGTTGTTTCCTTAATTTGTAAGAAATATCGGCGTGTAAAGTGACGGGGCGTTCGATAAACATATCGCTAAAAAAGCGAGCCTCGTGACGGCACCACTGAACTGGAAGAGGCTTTAGAAAAAGGTGTTCCCGTCGTGCGTGCCGCATGCACTGTATCGTTTGTTGTTCGATAGTCGGTGTGCATCCGACGATCCGACGCACGCTGCATCGCGTTGTATTAATTATAAATTCATCACTTTTTGATGCGACATCACTAATGAGAGCTACGCGAGCCGTATCGATCAGACAGAACAGCGTCGCATTAAATTCTAAAATTAACTAAAAGCGACTAGCTGTATTAAAGAAGCGATTTTAAAGAAGAACCCCGATGTCGGAAACTTCGTTAGATTTCTATGCAAGCGACATGCGCAGCACGTGTCGCAAAGTTCCCCGTCAGCAAACTGCACAATGAATCACTCGACTGTAATTTAAGTCTCCTCGAAGACGTCGAGAGGCGAAATGTAACTAATAAAAAGAAATATCTACAATTTTAATGAAGGAATTCAGATTACATCGTTACACATATTTCTTCAATTTATATATATATCTACAAGAAAATTTAAATAATTTATCTTTCGTAATTCGAAAATCAGTTGTTTTATTCGAACTTTCTACATAAATTAATAAATCACTGTAAATTAAAATTCAGGATGATACTTATTGAGTTCTTATTTTTGTTAGGAAGCAATTCCCGCGACAAAGTTGAAATGATCGCAATTACGAAGTTACATACAAATTTAACTTTGCACGCGGCTAACTTTATCTCCGATGTCGAGCGTATATTCTTTTGATGCTCTGATCTTATTATATCCATTTCTACCAACGCAAATTAACTTTATAATCTCAGTTTAACTTACTTTTCATCCTTTTCTAGTTGTAAGAATTAGAAAAAAAATAAAAAGTAAATTAAATTGAATAAAATAAAGATAAAAAGTAAATTAAAGTTAAATAATCCGCGTTGATAGAAATGGACATTACAAAATTACTGTTATCGCAACGTCGCTGATCGATAGGTCCCGTCGACTATTCTCGATCTCGATTGTGCGAAGTTGAGAGAATTAAGTTCGTGAAACTTCAGATGTTTTCGTGCGGACGACATTTCGCTTTCTTTTCGAAACCAAGTCAAATTATCAAGTGAAAATTGTGACGGCAGACAACGGCGGGAGATGGATGAGCCTAACATTTACGAAAGCAGATCCGACGAAGGCAGGTAAGCGATATTCCGTGCTCCGCTGTCGTGTTCGGTTTCACAATCCGTCCGCAGGAAGGGTGGCCTGTCGAAAGGTGCGCATATGACGTTTTGTGTAAGAACGCGAAATGATCCATTTCCTCGGTTCCTCGGCCGGTTCTGCACGATACGTTATCGCGATGCGAATCTAGCGGAAATGTATTTTCGCACGCAATTTCGCCACAGTCTTTAAGGCCGTTTAAATCCACGAAGACAGGCGCGACCATATCGATGATCGAAGTCATTCTCCTAGAGAACAATCGACTTCTTTGCTCAACGTTCCCGCGTGCTTTATGTATATATCGCGCCAAGTACACGCGGAGCGAGACCGACCGTGACTCTTTTACGCGACGCGACGGATTGCGAGTACTCGAGATGTTGAATACGTATATACCTCGTGGTCGTAAAAGTTTCGCCGCGAGTCATAAAATGAGTCGAACAGCAGTTTGCAAATAACTTCGAAGAATTAAAGACCGAAAGTTTCGCGAAAGTCGATTCCAATCGTCTTAATTGTCCGTAATGCAATATTGCGCTAAATGCATAATACATTAATAATGCATTTTAAGGGGAGATTGTAGATGTCAATTAATTAGGATCTATTATTTATAATGAATTATAAATGAAGTACACAATAAGATAAACCGGCCGAAACTCTTCGCAGACACGTTATTGAAGAAGCGGATAAAGATACGAGCGAGCAGACAAAGCAAACGGATACTGAGAAAGCGCGTTTGGATCGTTGTAGACGAAGAGCCGAAAGAAAAGCGCCGTGCCAATGCGGTCAGGGTTCCAGAAGGAGATCTAGAACTAGATCTAGAAGAAGGAGAATACGGAAAATTCTCTCGCAGAATCCCTTCATCATTTTCTATCTTGAGATGTATTTTAAGAATCCTGAAAAACGCATAACAGAAGTCGCTCGGCAAGCCGGCAAGGAGTGGTGCGCCTTGCCTCAGGAAGCGAGGATGAAGTATATACGTTTGGCAGAAAGAGAACGGAAAAGACGACGGAGGACCGGGAGGATAAGAAGAAGAAGGCGCAGACGCGGCGTCGGTCGTCGTTAGACGCTCCGGAAAGAAATTTCGTCAGTAGCACAAAAGAGAGATATTACACGACAAATATGGAGAACTAGACAATAAGCTATGTTTGATAAAACATAAAACTTCTACTAACAAGCTTGTTGAAATTTAAATTTACATTTTATTAAACAAATTTAAATTTTTATTTCATGTCTAAGCCGTAACACGAAATATTGTCAGTAACATATTCTTATATGTATACCTTACCAAAGGTTATTATGCGTACCAATACATAATTTGTATATTTTAGAATTAATTTTTAAGTATCAAGTTTTTTGGATAGAAATTAAAGAAAATAGCGGAACGGTTGTAACAAACACAAAGACGAAATAGAATACAATTCTGTACAATTTGTGAGCAATTTTGTGTGACGAATTGAATATTTTTGAAACCATGTATTTTGTGATTAGTTTTTAATTTTTATACAAATATATATTTATTTAAAAAATTGAAACTTAAGTGCAATCGCTAGTTGAGTATTAAAAATAAAGCATGATGAGAGATTAATTATGGAAAAAGAATACTTGCATTTGCGACTGACTGGAATATTCCAAATGTCTACATGTAAATTATTCGTAGCAAAATTATTATTTTATTACTCGACTAACTGGCAACAATATAAAGTAAAGGCAATGTAAAGTTGTTGCCAGTTAGTCGAGTAATAAAATAATATTTTTGGTTTTAATCACTGGCGAAGGAAGTTATTTTTTTTTTAATTATTCGTGGTATAATTAACCACAGGTATCGGACAAATAAATTAATATGAACAGAGCATAAATTAAATGTCATGACGCAATGATGAAAGCACAAGGTTGTAATCAACGCGACCAACGTCTGAGCTCTCTAGGTCGAACGAGGTCAAGGTTGTGCTGCACTCTTAAGCGCTTCCACGTTTCTAAAATCACCTATACAGTTTTTTTCTATATAGTCATGAGTTTCCATACAAGAAATTGCATACGAGCGTTTGTAAATCAGAAATGCTCAGGCAGCTTTTAGGTAATTTAGGTTATTCTTAAATTCACTTAAAGTTGAACACGCTGTATCAATACAAGTTACTAAATTATTTATTACAAATTCGTGAATTTAATCGATTTTTAATTTAAAAAAATGCATCGTAATTCAATTTGATTTGAAAATATAACGTGTTATGTAGTCTTAACTAAGATTTCTAGAATTACATATTCCTCACATTATTATTACATATGGCGCGTCTGATCGATATTTTCAATGAGGAGCATAACAGAAATCATAACCGCGGAGCTATGTACCGTAACGTTATCACTGTACTGCATCAATGCAATATGCGTAATGCGCCGGCTCGCCTCGTGCAAATGCGAGTCTGCCCACCGCCCAGCTCACCTCCTGCGATGTGGTGCGAACAAAGTTCCACTAACTGCCATCGGCATTCATTCATTTTCACACGTACACATCGCCGCATCATTGAACGTGAATCACCTCCCCTGTTCACACTTGCGCTTTCAGCGGGCACACTTGCTGGCGTATATATTACACACTCGGCTCATTTTAAATTTATCGATAACCATTACATCTTTTTCATATCACATGCATCTTTCACGTGAACCTTGCGGAGTTCATCAATGAAACTGTGTAATCTACGTCTGGTTTATCGCGGATAGATTCGTTGAAGCAAAAAGACCATCGACCCGTCGGTATCTATTAGCGATTTAAATAGTTTTATTTTGTTAAATAGTAGATTTAAATATAGCTTTATTTCGTTAAATATAGAGATTGGTCGAGAAAAGAAAATAATTTGTAAGTAAGTTGTTAATGAAAAATGCGATAATCTCTTCTCACGCAAACTCGAACGATTTCTCCGCCCTTGATAATAATCTTGACATTTCTGGACCATTAATCACGAGAGATTCTTATTAGCATTGTTTTCCTGAGTTATTATCCTTCGCATGCCAGAAGATAGCAATCTTATATCGTCGCACTGACATTACGCGAGCTTCCTGATCACAATCTCTCCGACACCCCTTTAAACTTCGAAGCCAATGGCTTCATCTATCACGCGATCTCACAGGTCCCACATAGCGAAGTACGACTTACCGTACGGAGGAATGATACGTCGTCCTGCTCGGAACCACCCTCGCTGTCGGCCATCCCTTCGGCGCGCTTTCACGCGACGAGCCTCCTCCGTCTGCGTCGCCCCTGCGCGCTCGTGCGTGCGTACGCGTACGCAGGTGTGCGTGCGTATCTCGCGTGTCACTTCGTGTCCGAGGCACCCTTGTCGATGCTCGAAACGGACGCGGTGGTCATGCACGGTTCTGCGTGGACGGCATGCTCTCCCTGTCACGCTACACACGGACCCCTGGCCTCTTCCGTCTCGTCGAGAGAATCGACGTCGACGACGCGCTGAACCGTCGTAGGGCACCGACGATCACCCACTGCTGATCGGATGGCACCCAGACCGCTCGCCGACGGCGACGTCTCTCGCGCAAGCGCCCGATACCTTCAATCAAATTCCGCATGCTCGAGATTCCGTTAATGCGAAAAATCCCACGGCTGGGTTTACGCGGCTTTCGCGTTACGCAGCCATCCGTCTCACCGCGAAATATCGTTGGACAGTTTTTCCTTCCTTCCTTTTCGAATAAATCTCAATAACGCGATGAGGGTAGTTTTCAAGAATGAAAACGCGCAATCGTGTTGCGGTAACTTAAAGCAGAATGGAATAGTCTTCTATATGAATGGCTTTCTTTTTTGACAATTTAAGTCTTAGAATTTTATATATTTTATTTTTAATTAAGAAGAAAATCTGGAGTCTTTATGTTATTTGGATTCATCAAATCTTCGGAAATGGAGTAGTGTTGTGTACACGTGTCGTAAACAGCCTCGATTATTAATGCTCTCATACGCGTTATTAAAATTCCAAGTAGCACATGACGAGACGGGTGTGTTTCAGCGATTTTGCAGACGTGTAAAAATAGTTTCGAGCAAACACATCTCTTCACTGATGAACGCAAAGGCGAGGGTTCATGAATGAGTCATGTGTGAGTGCTCCGTCAGATTATGTTACAGAATTAGAAAGTATCTCTCGGATTACGAGAGAATAATTGATTCAGTCCGCTTATGTTACGTACAAAGCAGTTGGTAATCGTCGATACTCCAGTTCCGATTTGCATATTAGGGCCAGAAGTACCAGTTATTGATTGACAAACGATATTATTATACATTACACTGAATGCGAGCGATGAAGGAAATACAAGATGTTAACTATAACATTAAGCTATAAGCACTTAAACAGTTTTTAGCCTTTACACAAGTAGTAGGTATAGCACTTCGTTAAATATATGACATTTTAATAAGTACATGTATATATATGACATAACAATCGTTCGCTGTAATTTGAGAATGTTACAAGCCAGATATTATCAAACGATTTATTTGACGCAACAGTTTTTGCGTCAAATTAAATTCTGCTATTTTGATTTAACATAATACATTCACTGGTAAGGCAGCTTAAAATTAGTTCTTAATAATTGTCGTAATTTATGCACAAATTTCTTATGCCTTTCTTTGATTTTCATTACGATAAATAGATCACACGCAATACAGCACGTAGAAAATAATTTTATGATAAATAATAACGTTTTTAAAAGTATGAAAAATCAATATCTGCTATGTATCAGAATGCTTTGCTAAGTTTCATTTATTTTCGAATTTATAATCGAAATCGTTGAAAGTGATGTAAATGACGTCCAAAGATATTGGATGCATTTCGCAATATATTTTAATATATTGTTTATATAAAAAGTTTATATTTCAATTTGAAGTAAAAGTTTTATACTCTCTTTCTCTAACATGGCAAAAAAACTACAGTTTTAGCAGCGACGATGCAATGCATCGACACAGAATTACGCCTGGTTGATTTTACCTTCTCTGAGAGGCTATTTCCAGCAACGCGGCAGAAATAGATACATCCGCGATGGCTTACCGAAATATCTCCATACGCTTAGCGAAGCTCGTCTCCCCGTTGTCGCATTTAATGTGTTAATCAGTTAATCGAAGGTTAAGGATGGTTCTCGAGTAGCACGTGTGAATGTCTATCTTTAGAAAAACTCGCAAATATTCAGTTATAGTAATAAGAATCGCGTTAACTGTGGGTATAATCTACGTCCTACGATGCTCGCGACAAAATAATCGCTTCGGAATGAATGAAATAAAAATTTCATAGAAATCAATGAAATCTCTACCTATATGTCTGACATACGTTCTATAAATATTTCTTGTATCTTTATCGTTCGCGATATTGAACGTTTTATATCGGAAATGACGATTTACTGTTGCTTTCAAATATTATTTCGTAATGATACACAGTATGTGAGATTTAATTAAAAAGATTCTTGAGTCAATTTAAAATTAACAGATTCCAACGATTCCAACTGAGAAATGTCCTTTAAATAATTTTATAATGTCTTTCTGCCGTTTCTGGCGAAGCTATTCTAGAAAGCAGCATTGTATATAAGAATATAAAACGGAGTTTTTAATTTTAAGATTGTCTGCTAAATTTAAAATCGCACGAAAATGTGAAGTATAAAACGCAAAACACATCAAACTTTTTTCAGGTAATTAAGCATCCATTTAACCAAGCCTGTCTCTGAAATTAAATTAATGATTATGTAGCATGCGTTAAAGCTACACGTAAGATCGCTATCGTGAGATGCATGATATTTTTTGGATAATATTCCTAATTTATCGTACAGAAGTCACATTTATAAAACATTTCTAGGAAACTACTCCGGAGAATTTATTAATTAGTTAAGAAAGTTGGATTACCACGCAAAAAAAAAGCACCACGATTTTCGAGAAGCACGTCACATCACACACGCGCGTACACAGTCTCTCACACACACATGCACACCCTTATATGTGTAACAGGGTGCAACCGGTGGTTTCGTTCTCGAAATCCACATGCGCGTGTCCACGAATGAGAACAAATGAGAATTAATCGCGAGTCGCGACGATTCACCGAGAGAGAACTCACCTCGTCACAAATCGGCGAACTCTTAGTCTCGCGACCTCGCGTAGAAATCACGACTTCGCGAACGCAAACGCACCAGGGTCAAGGGATCGTGTTTTTTCACTCTCGGCCGGAGGGATTCTTCGGGGAACCGAGCCTCCTGCTTTCCTGACCGCGCAAGATCGAGCCCCCGCGACGGAATACCTGCCGAAGCTCGCGGAGCTGTGCCGAGCCGAGCGGAGCGACGGCTATTTTCAGCCTCGAGCCGAGCGAACCGCTCCGCGCGTTTCTTATCATCCACCTGCGGAGGAAGCTTCGGGAAATCGCAGTCGCGACGTCGAAATCATCTGAGGGTTGTCAATGATTTTTAAATTAATACGTAAAAAATTGACAATTTTTTTATGGTTTTGAAATTTTATTATTCGATATTATTCTTTGATACCTTATTTTTTTTACAAATTATTTTTTTTTTTTCCATTGTTCTTGAGTAGTTTACATATATCCGCGACAGCGATGCTAATTGTAAGATAAAGCTCTCGGTGTGACCACAAAATTCGTAGTAATAAATAGAACAATAGGAAATTAAATTATTATAACTTGAATTTTCTATATTTCGAAAGTGGTCATTATTGCACTCATTACAATTAATTTTTTGTTCCGTAAGATATTATACTCATTATTGAATTGGTTTCAATTTCTACACAATGTATATCATGTAAGAAATTATTTATATATATAAATATATACATTTAATTTATACATTTTGAAAAAATATGTTATTTTTATATAATATATATTGTGTAAGAAATTATATGCATACATTTTGTCAAAACAATTTATCAAGAACTTATTGATAATTTTATGTATCAGATTCATATATTTTTAACAAACGAACATATTGTATTGAATTAAAATTCAGAATTTAATTTGACGCAAAAGCTATTGCGTTAAATAAATCATTAGGCGATATTCGGTTTATAACATTCTCAAATTTCAGCAAACGACTATTATAATCTTGTAGGAATCTCGCTTTTGTTGCCACCGGATCCTTGCCAAGATTTTCAATGTGATACATCGATACATCATTGTCACAGGGACACGTGGCGGAATGGATTCTTCGGAAAATAAATAAAGCACAATCTACAATGTGCGTGCTCTATAAACCTTTCTTTAACGATAATTATCGAAGAGTATTAATCTGACCCAAGTTCACTACATACTTACTGTGCCATTACAATTGTTAATAATCGACTGATAGTTGATAGACGGTTGACAGGCAATTGTCTATCGTACAGCTGCAGGTTTTAACCTTAGAACAACTTATATACCTGGAAAAGGGAATTGCCTATTGAAAGATCTGTGTTCAAGTTGGGTGCGCGAGAGGGAAAGGTAAATTGATAACCTTTGCTCGCAATACGCAAGCGCAGAGATGACATCACGTCATAATATTTAATCCCATAATTTACTTTACTACTGCTAGGTTTACGCGAGCGTTACTTCTGTAATAACTTACGATACGTCCTTCGCGTAAACGGGATTTTGTAGTAACTTACGATAATTCACTCCGCGTAAACGAGTGATATATCGTAAGTTACTACAGAAGTAACGCTCGCGTAAACGTAGTAATATATTACTTACCTATCGTCTGATAATTGAGTTATATGACGATCTTTGAACTTGCCGCCATGCGTCAATTCCTCGAATGCGCAGAAGCTGACGTGTCTCGAAACTCTCGAGTGGAGCAGCTGATTTGGCTGACTGGACAGACTGGAATGACTGGATTCTGGATTAGCAGGATTGTTGGATTGTTCGTACACTCGTTCCTTTATTTTTTTCGCTGTTAGGTTAACATCCCGCTAATTAACAAAGTAATGTTGAGGAAAATAAAAACGAAGCAGGAAAAAAGCGGCGGTAAGTGAGATAATTACCTTGAAAATTAATGCAACTGCGATAAACGCGAGAAAGTCGAGAAACACCGTGGAAATCTCTTAGAGGTTATGTTTGTTATTTATTTATTTGCCGTTCAGACGCAGGAGCTCATAAATTACTGAAATCAGTCGCAGTTTATCTGATTAGTCCGCGAAGTAACATAATTAGCTCGTCACGGTCGATGAGGCTGAATTGTAGATTAATTTTCGAAGTTCCAGAGAAGTTTCGATAATTTTTTTTTTTATATTTAGTCGAATATTACTGAATAAAGCTATTAAACACGATTACGTGTTGCAGAGATCGTCGCATACAGCGAGGCGGCAGTTGCAAACAATTCCGCGGTTGTGGAATACTGTAAGATCTCAATGGCAGCTTTATCGGGCGGTACAGCTGGACTGCTAGGATTGACCGGGCTGTACGGATTCGGATTTTACGTCTTTGCGGTTTTCGGGCTGTGGGTAAGAGCGCCGTGATGATATTAGAAACTATTTTACATAATGCCACGAGCCATCTTCGTAGGCGATGCTGTTGACGAAGGCCGGCGGCCAGTGGAGGAAGTATTTCATTAGCAGGCGGCATCTCTTAACCAACGGGTTCTTTGGCGGGCTTTGCGTATCCTTTAGAATGATTCCTGAGGAATGATTATTAATTTTCAGAGGCTGGTCTATATTGTTTTCCTTAACTGTTGTAAAATCTTCTACAGACGTACGTGTTATTCTGGACGTATCCTTTTTCACAATACAATTGATACAAGTAATATGTTTTTACAAGCCTGTTCTTTTCAGCTGAACTTCTTGCTCGGTTCATCTTCTCTTTTTTTCTCTCCAACATGAAAACTGAACTGTGCAAGAAGTTCAGCTGAAAAGAACAGGCCTTATATATTGCGCGATACTAGAATGCGGTACATTTCTTAATGATTGCGATTAGATTTTTATATGGGATGGTTCACGTCTATTGAGAAGGGAAAGGACGGATGGCTCGCGGCAATTGTGACATCACGCAGTTATTTAAATATATATAAAGCTACATAATTACTATAATAAGCCAGTCATTGTATTTATATTATTTAAGCCTTTCGGATACTGAGACCAAATAAACGATGAAGCGTTCACGTGATGTTGTACAAATATGTCGATATGTATATAGAATGCACTTTTCACACATCGCGATATTTATTATCCAATATTTGAACGTAAAAGTAGAAAGACAAAATATATAAGCAATGCAATAGAGATATATAGGAGCCATATTGTCTTTATTGGATGTATGATATATATATATATATATATATATATATATATATATATATATATATATATAGACATAAAATATATATATTTGCATAATAAATTATTAATTACTGAATTACAATTATTTGATGAAGATTACTCTGGTAACCATATACAAATGTATACTTATACATGCAACGACTGTGAACACATTCGTGCAAATAGTTCACCATTTTAATCACCGTTATCAACAGCTATTATTTTAATCAATAATTAATATTATCCTTAATCATTGAAATAAAACGCTTAAATTTATTCATGATATAACATTTCTTCTTTATATGTCGTCGATCGCTGAACATCTTAATAATTTATTGCATTTTATATTTTTATTTTACTGTACATGATTATTTTTCTACGTACATTCTTTGATATTCTAAAGTAAAAGAATCTCTCACTCACTAGGGAAAGAAATATGAAGTCGATACACAATTTCCACTAGTTTGTACTCAACATGCTCATTTTCTACTTCAGTGTTTTTAATGTTTTTATCCACTCGCTATTGGCTAACGTTGTCTACAAAAATGGAAATTGATTCATATCATTAAATAAAATCCAAGTCATACCTACGGCATCCTTAATAATGATATGTATAGCTTATTTTAATGGGTGTTAAATTTAACTCACGGGAATAACTCGATTTCGGCAGTGAAAGTCAATTGCATTACACAAATATATACTTAACACAAGGACAAGTATTGGTTCTTGCGAACTGACGGATAAAATTCCTGGCGAAACAGCGCCACTTTGCTGAAATCTGCGGGAAGACCTCAGATTTTCGTTTCGGAGGTTTGCTCGTGTGCTTTTGTTTCTTCTCGACAGATCTCGGTGACGATCTCGAAAGGCCTTCCGGTTTCCAAAGTCTCCACTTTCCTTTCCTCGTCCATCTTATCCAGCTCCGCTTTGCTTAAGTGATAGACTATTCCAGCCCCATAGCCATCGCCCAGAACGTTGATCGAGGTTCTGATCCGATCCCTTAAAACAGAGCGATTAAGTTTACTCTTGACTCTATAATTTTATCGAGGCACTGTAATAGTAGGCATGTAAAACTTACAACATCCAGTCGATAGCGAATAACAGAGAAACGTCGTCCGTAGGGAGACCCAAGGCAGTTAGCACCAACAGCATGGTGACCAAGGCTGCGCTGGGGATGCTTGCGGCTCCAACGCTCGCCAAAGTAGCCGTAAGACTATAAAAAGAGCAAATCTTGAGGCAAAACATTTTTTTAACGATGATCAGATACATCATGATCCTTTTTTCTTCAATTGTATATAGCTTAAAGTGAAATAACTAGCAATTTCAAGAAGAAACGAAATCGTACTCCATTCATGAAATGCGTATACCTGACGGTAATGACTTCAACGAATCCCAATGAGATTCCATTCATTTGTGCGATGAAGATCGCGGCCACGGCTTCGTAAAGAGCTGTGCCGTCCATATTTACGGTGGCACCGACCGCCACAACAAAGCGCGTCACTCGCGTATCGATCTTGTTGTTTTCTTCGAGACAACGGAAAGTTATAGGCAAGGTAGCCGCACTATAAACCCATGTATCGATTATGTCATTGTCATTCATTTAAGAAGTTATAGCCATGCCAGAAAATGGAATTTTATGCACAATTGATTTCATGAATATAAATCCGTGTGAGGCCATTTTTCAATTAACTTTGAGATAATCTCTGGATTAACTAATCATTGAACGAACTTTAAAATGATGATCGCAAAGAGTTTAAATTAATTTTAAAAATGTTTCTATACACGTGTATAAATATGCGTGCTGAGCAAATCAATGATTACCTCGAAGCGGTTCCCAGGGCCGTCACCCAGGCTTGCATCATGCCTCTAAAGAACACCGCTGGATTCTTTCGGGTTATAAACCAGTAGATCAACGGCAGCGTGATGATCGCGTGGATCATCAAGCCTAATACAACTGTCACCATGTACAGACCTAACATCTCGGCGGTTGCCGCTAGATTTGTGATCGACATGATTTTTCCAGCTATCAGACACATAATTCCAAACGGAGAATACCTACAGCGATTACCAATTTCATTGTCATAAAAAGAGAAAAGGGGATTTTATTTCCTTTATATATATAAGCTTCAATATATCTCAATTAATTAAAATATTCAATTAATATTTGAAGTTTTATTGATTTATATATTCCAGAAACTTGCATGAAAATAAAATTGAATAATGTGTGTAATATCAATTGTTCCTCGAACTTGTACGCGATGCTAAGGTGAATTATTTAGTCGTATTGTTTCGTACCAGATGACGACGATCGTGACGAGTTTCATGATAATATCGTTCAACACCACGAAGAAGTCCACCATCAGTTTGCCGCGTGGTCCCAACTGGCCCGCGAGCACGCCAAAGATGATGCAAAACACGATCATGCCCATCACGTTCGTGCCGTCCTTATAAACCAAGGTCGGCTCCAATATGTACTCGCTTTGATTCGCGCTGCCGATCACGAACACTTTCTTCTTCACGTAAGAAGTCTGAACCTGCTGGAAGCACGCTTGCACCAGATTCTCCGGCAGCATGTTTCTGGGAATGAAAGAGAGATTTCGGACGCGTATATTGTGGCCGTCGTGGTGCTACACAGAGGCTGCTTTTCCGTACCGAATTATATCGAGGATCGCGTCTACGGTCGAGACTTTCGTCTCCTCGGCCTTCACCACCGCCGCGACCGTACTTTTGATCTGTGGATTACCCGGATGGATCATCAGCACCATCGCGATGCCCACTATAGCGGCGAGAATGGTCGTTATCGAGTAGTACGTTAACGCTCTGATTCCTATCCTTCCTGATCTTTGAACGTCCAGCTGTGCCATTCCTGAAATAAGCAAGTGATCGCTCGTACCTCGCCAGAAGAGGAAAGACAGAGGCGAGTCGGAAAGTCTCAAGCGTATATATAATATCCCTATTGCAATACGAAATTCAATTTTTCGTTTTTATTAATATTTACGTAATTGAATTTTGTTTTCTTCTTCTTTTCATTCATTGTCCGCTCGAGATCCAATTGTCGTTGAATTATAATTACCGGAAATTAACGACGAGATGATGAGTGGCAGGATAAACATCTTCAGCATCCGCATAAGAAGCTCTCCCGGAAAGCTGGCGAGGGTTATAAATTGCGGCGTGGGATTGGCCAATCGACCCAGAAACCCGAGACCCAGACCCATCAAAACTCCAGCGATGGTCAGTGCCAGAAGCATGTTACTTCCCATCCATTCTATCACCTACATTCCCCATAACGCGCAATGAAATCTTAATAGACTCCTAAACGCACGCTGCGTGACATTTTTCTCCCGTAGAAAATAACGAATTTAATTTTAATCACAATGCACCCTCCTTCGTTCTTTCATCGCTTATTTTGTCGCGAAGATAATTAAAGAATCAAATTAAGAGTACCGAATACTGAGGGTCGACGCACTTAAAATTTTATCAACGCTTACGTAAATTCGATCCTTTAAAAAAGTTTACTGACCATCTGTAACCTGTCGAGCGCCGTCACTTTGTGCTGCGCTTTGGCCTCGATCTCTTCCTCGGACGTCATCTTCTCGATCTCCTCCACGCACGACCTGGAATATATACTCCAGGTGAGAAGCAGCTCGGAATTTTTTCAGTAAAAGCATAAGAAATCTTTTACGTGTGGCCGCCGCCCTCCTTGGCCTCGGTCGTGGCTCCCCGGAGAACCGCAACCGCGCCGGAAATACGTTGCCCCAAAGACATCCTTTTAAACCTTCGAAGATACGTCGCTTCAAGATTTCAGGTGAGACGTAGCACGAGGAATGTCGGGATAGGCCTCGCGAGTCTTCATCCCGCGGCCTTCATAACTGATGCGCTGTGCCTCGTTTAACGATCATCTTGATTTTATTCAGACACTCTGACGATGACGCGTCTACAATTTTTCTGGATTACCAGGTGTAGAGGAAACGTGTATATTATCCCCGTACGATATTTCTCGCACAAGTTTGTCTGTGTGGGGGAATTATTAAGAAATAAAATTATTTTTCTTTAATGCAACTAGATTATCTAAAATTTTACAACGTTAAGAACTAAAGAATCCTATTTTTAGCTTCGCTTCAGAGAGCGAAGTTAAAACGCTTCCACTGATGTCGTAGAAAAATAAGGTGCGTATATGTGAAAATCCGCGATTATCTCTCCCTGGATTATCACGATAATCCTTCGCTTCGCTTTCTTCTCTTGGGGTTCTCTAGAATCCAGAAAATCAAACTCGGCGGGCGAACACCTCTTCTCGCGAACGATTATCGAGGCACGTGCAAAGCGTTTGGTAGCGCATCTCGCGACACACGACGATCCTTTCGCGCGAACCACCGGGAACCATCAGGACGGGCTGCACAAGCGCACGCACGGTGAGCTGAACGCTGGCCCCGACGATGACGGGGGGGATTGGGGGATGAGACGACACGGAGACGGAGTAAGGCCCCGAAGGAGGTCACAACCACCGGTCTATTACGTTCAGGATCATTGCACCGCGCCGGTTGCGGGCAGGAGTGACATCCGCAGAGCTTCCGACGATGCTTTTTCGCGCGCGCGATCGACTTGCCGAGAAGATCGGATAGATCTGCCGCCGCGCGCCGTGCCCGCGCCGCCGCCGGTGGGCTAGGTATATCGCGCCGCGGCGTTGGGATCTGCCTGCAATCAGGCCGATAATGTGCCCCATCCAGGAAGTTGATTAGTGCGCGCGTCGGGGGAGGACCCGGGGAGACGAAAGGCACGCACCGAAAGGGGAGAGAGGGGCGCGTGAGGCAGATGAACGGAGATGTGTCGCGAGGAGAAAGAGAGACCGGTAGATCACAGGAAGGAGGCACTCATCACGGCGGGTCGCACGGCACCGAATAATAAACGCCGAAGGGAGCAAAAATGCCGCTCCTGCTCGATGAGTTTCGCAGAAACCGCCGACTCGAGAGATCGACGCTGCATCATATGCTTATTGATGAACGGCAAGGCACGTTGAACTGGTGGAAGGTAGAGGAAATCGAATGAGAGCGGGATAGGAGGGAAGAGACTTCAGCGGTGATGTTGGAGCAGCGACATCGCGAAGAGTGCTGAATCGTTATCTCATAACGCGTAAGAGCCCGCATCAAATCCGAAACGTGTGACGTAAGGCCAGGGTACGAACATTGATAGACAAAAGATGAATATAATTATATTGATCTATATAATAACAATAAGACTTTGGATGATCCTACTATGTGGGATATGCTCATTTATAAGAAAAATGTTTCGTATTGTTAATACAGGTTTTCGTGTTGCATTTTGAAAAGTTACAAAAAATACGTATTAAGAATAATTATATAAAATTTTCTTTAAATAGATATTGAATTGGATCGTTATCAAAATTATACGTATATTAAATTATTAATTTACCGATTTAAATCAAGCAATTTTTAGCTCTTTTTGTTTACAAATGTATTTTTTTTTTACTGTCTAAACAAGATTATTGAAATTACGTACGTCTATAAAATTCAAATGAGACATCTTAAAGACATCTTAAAACAATTTCTTAAAAGCGTTACAAATTGGGACATTAGATATTTTAAAAACATCTTACAAATGTCTTTGTTTTTTTCGATATTTTCATAAAACGTCTTAAAAATTTTGAGACGACTTAGATGACTTACAATTAGACACCATTCTCTGGAATCATTTTATTTATTGTGAAACGTATGTTATGATCAATTATATTCTACTCGCGGCTTTCGCAAGAAGATTTCAATCGAAATCATATCGGTTTCCAATGTTTCGCGAACGGTGATAATAAGAGGTAACAGTTACACGGAAATATTTGCGCGTGATTGTTTTAGATGCATGTAGGATACGACCATTTACAAGACCCCTTTGTATATCCGTTGGGAAGTAACCTAATTCCTCTAGCAATGACGGCTATATAAGTGACTATATATAGACATCGGGTTCACGGTGGTAGTATAATACGAGGACAAATCGAATCTCCCCACGATAACGCGTTTAACATCCCGTAACTTCTGAACGAAAGAGCGAGATGAGCCATTCGCGATGGAATTAATTAATGCGTTCGAGAAAATTGAGTTACAATTGTCGTCGCTCGTGTATTCCATTTGCATAAATTCAAACTTTGTTTCCTATCTCTGCCTCGTGCACTTCGTATTGCACTTTCGTATGTGTGTGATGAACGTTTCTTTTTCAAGATCCATATCTTGAAGCAAATTGATTGAAGTTATTATAATACGAAGTCGCGTTTTCACAATTATTACATTTTGATTTACTAGATACAGGAGCTAAATGTTTAATAATAATTATGCAGAGTAGAATTCATTTGATTGGTTGCTCGACTCTAATCTAAGCGAGATAAAAATATGAATGATGCTGTGAAATTTATGTGTATGAAGGTGAATTTAACAATTTTCAGATAAAGAAAATATAATTTTATTAAATATAATTCAGATAAAATAAATATAATTTTATTCAGAATACAAAAAACGTTTCGCAGTAAAAATGATCGAGTCGTTTACCACGATTATGTTACATATAACAATGCAACTACGATGAAAGGGATGACAAAGTTAATCAAAAATCAATTAAACCGAATGAAGGGTGCTAAATAATTTTATAACAATACCCTAAACGCGCTACAGTATACGTTCTTATACGAACGCAAAACGCTCGTTCTTAATTAACGCGCGCTTCTGCGCACGATTCACGATGCTCACGTAGTCCGTCACGTGATCCGTCACGTGATCCCAGTTCGCTCCGCCCACCGCGCGCCGGCGGCGACGAAAGTTTCGTGCGTACTGCGTACTACTGCGTGCTGCGTGTCACTCGCTCCGGTTTCACGCTCGCCTCCGCGATGTCCGAGGACTCGAAACGCGAGAAACACTTCTTTTACAACACCCTGGCGATCGTGCTGAAGGCCGTGGAGAGTCACCGAACGACGGTGGACCTGCGGAACGAGGCGACGATCGTCGGCGTCGTCGATCATGCCGACGCGTAAGTAAAAACTGAAGCGCAAACGGGTGAACGTTCTCTTCGCGGTGCGACGTGCGATCGTTCGAGCGATCGTCGTTGTATTTGAAAATCTGCGTCCCGTCGACGGTGGTGCGCGACATTTACGGGCGAAACGGGCATAAAAAAATCGACCGGACCCCTGTGTCCCTCTTTTCTCGAAAATATTCGCGATCCCCCGACGACTCGTCGCACACCACTCTGAACATGCCGTGTTCTCGCTCTCGTTTTGCAGATACATGAACATCGTGATGCGGGACTGCGTGTTCACGGATCCACGCGGCGACTCCTTCAAATTCGACATGTTCTTCGTGCAGGCGAGGAACATCCGCTGCGTCCACATCCCGTTGAACGTGAGTGCACCTCTCATTCGGAGCGTACAGCGATTTGGTTCCCTCCGTTTTGACCTTCGGAGTGGTGGTAAAGCGCGCGGCCGCGAGCAACCGTCCGTTTAGGGTTATGTCGCCGCCTCGTGACTAAAAAAAAAACCGGCTCTCGCTCGCTCGAGGTGTTTAGGACATTTTAGGGGTCAGGGCATCTGGGGCTTAGGTGGTTTTTTTATGTCGGAGTTGCACGGTCTGGCCCTGAAACGTTCTTGCGTCCATTGTCGACTCGCTGTATAGTCTATATTTACGCAAAGCTGCCGGGGTTACTCGACACACGCGATGCCAACACCTGCCCGTCGCGCTTGGAAATGATCAGAGACCTGGGTCTTTACCGTCACACCGTCAGATTGTATGTACGCAGGCACTACTACTCCGTACATAAACGGGTAACTGATAAAGCAGAAGTACCTTCCGGTACGACCGTATGTACAGTTTTTAACAGATACGATTCCACGGCGTCTAGTAGACTCGCCAAGAACGACATGGACGTGTTCAGATTCACGGACTACGACTGCGTCGGCTTCGACCTGGACAACACTCTGCTGCGTTACAACGTCACGAATCTAGTCCGCATGGAGTACGAGATGCTGGCTAGATTCTTGGTGGACAGACGGGGATACGGCGCGAAGCATCTGCTGAAACTACCGCTGACAGACGACGATCTGGACTTTATGCAGAAGGGATTGTTGCTGGACATGGAGAGGGGAAACGTGCTCAGGCTGAGCCCGGACGGTGTTATCCGCAGAGCGTGCCACGGCTCGCGTCTGTTAAACGTGGACCAAATAAGGGAGATATATCCGGAGCAAAGATGGGAGGCCACGGATGTTTTCTGTCGCGACGTACTGGCAGCCTGGAACGGTGCTCTGTCCGAGAAATTGAGGAGCACGCTGGATTACTTCGACATAGTGGCGGGTCTGGCGTTTGCACGGGCTGTAGACACTCTCGACGAGGAACGCGGATCACCCTTGGACAGATATAATATCTGGCCCGACATACTGGCCGGACTGTTTTACATGTTCTCTAGAGAGCATTTCCAATCGAACAAAGGGATCTTTGGCCATGTTAAAAGAGACCCGGAGAAATATTTGCGTAAATGCAGCTCAGACACGATCTCCTGGTTGAGAGAAGTAAAGAAAAAATCCGCGACCTTTCTCATTACCGGATCGAATGCGGACTTTGCGAGTTTCACCGCGAGTTACGCTCTCGGGGAGGACTGGCGATCTCTCTTCGATATTGTAGTGTGTTACGCGAGGAAACCGGGGTTTTTTATTAACAATCGGCCGTTCTTCGACGTCGTAAATAATAACGAAACCGATATCGCGAGCCGAGATTTAAAACGAGGCGAAATGTACAGTCAGGGAAACTGGAATGATCTGTTAGAATTTCTCGCTCGTATAACGGGGAAAATTAATCAGCGATGTTTGTACGTCGGCGATAATCTCGTACAAGATATTTATGTACCAAATGCATTTGCACGTTGCGATACGCTGGCCGTAATCGAGGAACAAATGTCAGAAGGGATGCTCTATCACTCTTTGACACACCCGGACGAGAAGATTTTGAATTCGAAACTTTGGGGGTCTTACTTTTGTCTGAAAGATTCGACGATCAATGTAGACTCTTTATGGGGGCATATAATAAAGAAACACGCGAAGCTGTGCATACCGGATATCAGTTTGGTAACACAGAGACCGTTAGGGGAACCTATCCTTTGTTTTGATAAAGATGGACAGTCATATCGCGGATATTATCCTGCTGTACCACTCAGTTTGTCAGCCATGTAATATAGGAATGCGAATGACAATATTAGAATTTATTGTGTTTACATCGTTTGTAACGAAGAGAAAATCTTACAAGTATTTTAAAAATTGTAGGTGTGACTTTTTAGCTTGTAACTTTTGAATATAAATGTGCTTGTATACATATTTAAAGACATTGAAATTTGCTTAACGTTATTGCTGAAAAACTATCAGTTTCTCTAATAAAATAGAGAAACTCATTTTTATACTTGCCCGTTTTATCATCTAATTTAGGCATGTTATAATTTAAGATACGGATTATCCCAGCTATCAAGGAACAATTAAAACGACTAAGCCGACCTTCGAGGGAAATGACGAGTACAAAAACAACTTACAGAACAAAACGTGCCCAACAGAGACAACAGGAAGGCCTTGCGGCTGTAGAACAGATTTTAGAGAGTAAGAATATAACAAAAACCGAAACGTAAATAAATGAGACTTGTAAAGATCTAATTTGTTTTGTGATTTTAAATTATCCGTCTTACACGAAATCGAATAATATTTAAAATATTATTTGTATAATTTTTATTTTATTATGTACGTCCCAAGATTATCTTTCTTTTTTAATGTTTTATACTTGACAGTTCAACATTATTATATTTCATAATACAATTCACATTTCAGTATCTTTACTTAAAACTCTGTTATGTGAAATACACACATCATAAAAATATTTAAATTATTTCTAAAAAGGGATTGAATAATCAAATACTTGTTGTACGACACAACTAAAATGAATGGACATTGTACAGAACATAGTAATAAATGTCCCTTTATTCAATGTATAACGTAAAAGAAAGGCCATTTTTAGCGAGAAACGTTTTAATAAAAATATAATAAATTTTATATAAGATATATATATATATATATAATATATATATAAATAAGAGGAAGACATTCGTTATGTTCTTTCAATAGCAATGGCAATGCCCATTCCCCCTCCTATACACAAAGATGCGACACCCTTTTTCTTTCCCGTTCTCTCTAAAGTGTGTAACAGAGTGACCAGTATTCTTGTTCCTAAAAAACACAAAATTTTATCATAAAATGAGAATTCTTTAGAGAAAGTCCAAGCATCGATACATACCTGACATGCCAACAGGATGACCTAAGGCAATAGCACCGCCATTTACATTAACTTTCTCGGGATCTAATCCGAGTTCTTGAACACACACTATTGCTTGAGCGGCAAAGGCCTCATTTAGTTCATAGATATCCACTTCCTCTTTAGTCCAGTTCGCTTTTTTTAACTGAAATAAACGTGTATTTTCAATCGTAAGACTTAACATCATATTAAAATTGAAATAATTAAAAACAAATATACTAACGACTTTTTTAACAGCTTCGATAGGTCCAATGCCCATAATTTTAGAGTCAACTCCAACATGTGCGAATGCAACAATACTGGCTAATGGTGAGATTCCTTTACTTTCTGCAGTTTCTTGGGACATGAGAACTACAGCAGCCGCACCATCGTTTACACCGGACGCATTACCAGCAGTAACTGTGCCGTTGTTCTAAATACAAATGCGTTATATTCTTTTCATCTAATTTACATATGGAGATGTATAATATTTACCTACCGGTTTAAACGCCGGTTTTAATTTTGCAAGTTTCTCCGTGGTCGTTCCGAATTTCGGGAATTCATCTTTAGACACAACAACCGATTCCTTTTTGCCTGCAATGGTAACTGGAACTATTTCCTTGTCGAAATATCCAGCGCCGATAGCAACCTCTGCCTTCTGCTGAGATTTGCTCGCGTAATAATCCTGCGCCTCTCTGCTTATCGCATACTTCTCAACAAGATTCTCAGCTGCCAATGATAATAAAAATGTTAAATTTGAATTTTTACAGTGCAAAAACTATGTCCAGTTTTACCTGTGATCGCCATGTGAATATCATGGAAGGCATCTGTTAAACAATCGTCCAACAGTGTATCTATTAAATTGCAACTTCCAAATTTCACACCAGTCCTGAGATAAGTGGCATGCGGCGCTCTACTCATATTTTCCTGACCACCAGCTACAACTATTTCGCTGTCCCCTGTCTTTATAGCAAGGTAACCAGTCATTACAGACCTGTAAGACATGTACGTAACACGTTATATCGACCATTCGAGATCATCTTATTTGCAAATGTGCAATTGCGTATGCACAACGTACATTGGAAATAAATCACGCACGGACCAGAATAGACGTACCTTAGACCGGAGCCACACAACATGTTCTCTAGGTGAGCAGGTACATGAATAGGTATGTCAGCGCGTATCGCTGCTTGTCTGGCAGGATTTTGGCCTTCGGTTGTGGTAAGTACCTGAAAAACGACCAATCAATAAGAATGTATGTTCCACACGTATATAAATCTGATTGGATTTTGAAATATATATATATATATATATATATATATATCATTTGGTTCATTTATTTCTTCCAGAATTATAAATACCTGTCCCATAATGACTTCGGAAACATCTGATCCTTTCAGTCCAGCTCTTATCAGACTCTCCTTAATAACGACACTTCCCAGCTCCGATGCTTTCAATGAAGATAAGGCTCCGCAGTACGACCCTATATTTACAGAATAGTAGATATATAATTTGTTATAAATAATAAATATAAAACAAGTTTTCTATTTACGGCATTTATTATAGAAATAATTATTCTGTAGGAATAATTTAAATATAAGATGTATTCGTTTGTTCAGTGCACAATTCAATTTTTATTATTAATGCATTGTTTTACAAGATATATTTTTTATTCAACACAATTGTGACAGTTTTTCACATACTCGTATTTCTGTGCTGTTCGTAAAAAAATATATATAACCTGAATGAACGCCCGGACGAAGGCTCGCTGAATTTTTATCGCTTACGAGGAAATTGTGCGCAAAATACCTTCGAAATTTACCTCACTGACTCATTCGAATTCAAATTTCGCATTTGTTTAGACCTCGATAATTTAAACATTGCATTGCAACATTGCTACGCGGGATTTTATCAGCCAGCGTCACGTATCGTTCCTCGTTTCATTACCTATGGGTGTCCTAACGGCGGACACTATCACCACGGTGCGATCACTCATTTTGCGAGCCGCGTACAAGCGCAAACCGAACTTGAAGAAAAACACACGAAGACTGCCGCGTCTGGATTGCCTAACGGAATTATATTAGCTCGCGGACGACCGACGTGTACCGTACCAGGAGCGGCTGCATGTGAAAGTGTGTCATGCCGAACGTGTATGTATGTACTTGCGCGGAAGAAAAGCGGAGGATTGAAGGAGGGGAACTTGGCATCCGTTTCCGAGCCTATTTCGTAATTTCCTATTAATTTTTTTTTTTTTTTTTTCCCGGAATTTCGTGGATCGCATATTCGGCTGTGACGCATATTTTATACGCCTGAACGTCAAACATTGCTAAAATTGCGATAACCGAGTGGGGAAAAACGTACATACGTGATACGAAGGATGGGAAGAATGTACGACGCAAAGCGATATTGTTTGGGAAATTTAACGTTGGCTACATTTGGAACGTGGAGAAATGATAACGTGGCGAAGAACGTAATGACGCAACTGCATAAATTTCATCACTTCATACAGCAAGTTAATTTTGTACGATATTCATGTTATAAACGCAGATTAACATAATGAATTAAAATAAATTAAAATATAGCTGATTATCATTATTTTTATACATTTAATCATTTTTAAAGGTATGCATTTCGGTTTTTAAAGAATTTTATCTTAAACTCTGGAGAAATAATTTCTTCCTAAAAACTGAAATATAAACACATTTGTCGTGATCATTTGATTTGTTCATTTCTCAGCCGTAAAATTGACGTTTTCCGCGAAATGCAGTCCTGTGTTACCAAACGTACAAACCGAATACCAACAACGGTTTATTATTACAAAGAATTATACCGCAGTAAGTAGGTGGGTCAAAGATTAGGAATGAGAGGCTGACAAAGGAGCTAAGGCAGCACTGGCAGCGCGGTCAGATCGCGATTGAAACACAATATTCGCGCATTAAGGAAAGTGAGAAAGAAACTAATTTTAATTCAGGATTATCATTGAGAGACGGGGAAAAAACTCGGACAATAAGACAACGCATATAGGAACGGCGATAAATGTTGTCGACCGACGTTCGGACTCTTTCGACGTCAACGACGCACGTGCCGGCCGGAACGACAGGCAAACATGACGTCAACAACACGGTCCACGGTCCTTCGCGAGCCGACTGACAGATGCCTCCGCGTGCGCGCGGCAGGTGGCGCTGGCGCGGCGCGTCCCGGAGCGCCGCGACGGACGACGGACGGCGACGGCGCGTTTGTTTTTACCCAGCGTGCATTGTGGGACAGTGTGACTGGTGCTAAGATGGCCGACAACAGGGAGGAGATTTCGGAGCTCGTCGAGAAACGAGGTATTTGTCGGCGCCCTCGCGCCCCTTGCTCGCCGCGATCGCGCTCGCGCCGCGTACGCTTCGGGACCGGGACGGCGCGTCGCGGCTCCGCGCGACGCGTCGCCGTCGCCGCGACACGTCATCGGTGCGCGAGTGCGCGCACGACGTCGGGCCGCGCGCGTGCCGCGCCGCGCCGCGCCGCGCCGTGCCGTGCCGTGCGCCAGGCCGAGAACCGTCCGCTGGACGATCGCGGGCACGCCGAGCGCCGATCTCGCGGGTGACTCGGATTTCCGGGACGTCGCCGCGACCCCCGCGGCTCCTCGGCGACGGCTGTCATCGTCGCCGTCAACATTCATCACCGTCCTCCAGGCCGCTCGCGTCCAGGCCTCCGCGCGCGCCCGAAGAGTTTGACAGCGCGCGGTGTCTCGCGCGGCTGGCCGCGACCGAACGGGGACGGCTTTTCGCGTAAATAAGGCGATAGTAATTCCGCGGTCGCCAGGCCGATTAGTCATTAAGGTCACGCGTCGACGGCCTTGCAGCTTGCGTCGTCGCGACGACGTCCCGTCCCGTCCCGTACCGTCCCTGGCCAGCCCGCTTGAGATAAACCGTTATCTGTCTCCGTTCTCCGTCTGCCTTCCCTCCTTCCTTCGCGATCTGTGGCTTTCTTTTTTTTCCCGGTTCTCGGCCGCGCGGCGCGTTATCGTGCCCGCGAATTCCGCGACGATTCGTCCTCGCGAATTGAACGCCGGCTGAATTCGCCTTTGTACACCTATACGCGGATACTGCTGCTTGTCCTCGAGGGTGCTGTCGCGCGCGCAGTCCGCAGATCGGCACGTCAACGGCGGCGCGACGCTGCAACGTGCTCTCCGTCGGCCGTTCGCTTCATCGTCGGATTCGTCGGCGTGCGCTATTATTACGCTCCGTGCCGTTTTAACACGTCGAATGCCTCGCCGACGTGGAGCATCTTTTGCGAGAGAAATAAACAGTGTGTACACGCGCCAGATAACCGCGTGCCTTTTCACGAATACACCTGTTACCTCGCCTGTCTGGCGATGACTCATTACTCATTTGACTCCCCGAACACCGTAGATTCTTTTGTCGAGAAGTGTCAAGGAGTGTCGAGATCTCAAGCGTATCCATATTCTCCACTCTTTTTTATTGATAAAAGCGCGCTTTTATTTCTCTAAAATGCTCTAGTATATGTAACGTGAACCAAAGCATCTCAGAAATAAAAGCTTTTATCGATAAAAGACAGTTGAGAATATGGGCCATAGTAAGTATTCAACGTGTTGATTAGGAACATTTGTAGAAATCTGAACAGCTACGAGGTTGATAAGTTTAGAATTTTAATTTGAATTTACATTAATTATTCTTGCCGATTAGTCTCGTATTTTAGTATTTATCCTATAAGAAATCCTATTTTTAATAATATATATATTAAAACTATTGATATTTTATATACATATAGTTGCATATCTTGATTATTATCCGACTGCTCCAATATTTAAGATACTATCCAGGTCATAATGATTCAATTAAACGTTAATTGTAAAGATGTTTAATGTGTTGTATATTGAGGAATGATGACATGTCGCCTCCAAATAAATTTTTATAAAGGAGAACTTGTGGTAGACATCGTTGAAATAATTTTAACGTAATTGGAGGAGGTATAATTCGAGATACATGTATCGAAATAGGCGGAATGCTCGATATCGAGTTTCTTAAAAAGTGTTGATATAAAAGTTCTCGAATTTCGTAGGGATAAATTGGTATTGCGTTTCTTTATTTTTGTTTAGATTACAATAGCTATCGAATCGATTATTTTAAGTGCCATGTGATGTCTATATTTTTTTTTATTCTAAGGATTATATTAAATACTAAACTTCTTTTTTGCTATCCATATTTTTAAAAAATTTTTAACTAAACTGGACAACACACGAAAAATATTGAAAATGAAGTCAATTTAAATGTTCAAATATTTTCAAAAATAGTAATCATATCTAGGAACGAGTCTAGGAATATTGCATGTATTTTTGTCCACATTATTTTTTAATTTCTAAAAAATTCATACGGAAGTACTGAATTATTATTACCCGGATAATATATTGGAGTATTACCAGATATTCGGTAATATCTACAACTAAAATATTAATAGTTCTAATATATACATTATTAGAAATAGAATTTGTCATAAAATAAATATACTAAAGTACGAGATTAATCAGCAAGAATAAGCGAGAATAAGCTAGAAAATCATCGCAAGCGCCGACGATATTAAACGGAGCGAGCGTGTCGAATCGAATGAACATTGCCTAGATCACTTGGTATTTTTGATACAATCCGTTGTATACCTACGCGTAACAAGATTAACTGTAATACGCACGTCCAACGATGCGCCGGCCGGGCATCGTGCGTTCCCGCAACGATGCATGCCTCGCTCATCGGTTCGGTGCACATTCGTGTACGCGATTCATACTCGGATCTCATAGCTTCCTGAGCGAACATCTGCATTCCGCACTCGTCGTACAGACCCGATGTCTAAATTACGCAACCGCGAGTCCTAAGTGATGCTAATCAATTCGCGTGTTTTTGTTGCATTGCCAACAACATTTTCCAGGCAAGTCGAAGACGTCGGATTGATTTTTATCCGCGAATATATGTTGGAAATAGTATTTTTTAAAAAAGCAAGGAACTTTCGAGTATAAGTAGCGCGACGATTCACTTTGGCGGATTTCCTCGATCGAACGAAGGATATATTGACTCAACTTGATTGATACATACATAAATTGTAAGGTTATCGTGCAAGGAGCCGTATACGGTTTTCTTTCGCGTGATCGCAACCCAGATTCCCTTATCGCGCTCTCTGATATCCACACAATCTACTATATCTATTATACACGTTCCGCGAGTTCAGTTTCGTTGCATTATTGCGCGATGTCAATTAATCACTCAGCAGTAACAAACGGTTTCCGGATTCCGCGGAAAATGCTTTGCTACGATATAACCGATGTCTAACAGAAATTTTTTTTATAAGGTATCATATTCACGCACGAGCCTCTCGGAAGTCAAACTATTCGTCTGCACTTTTCGTAAATTTCTTAATTTTAACACTAGAGCATATAGCTTAACTTTATCAATCTTTACTATTTTTTTTATTTCACACGGTTGTTCAGTTCAGCTTCTGAGAGACTTGTATAGGAGAAATAAAATTACTTGAATACAAGCTATATTTATTGATAATATTAATATTACAACTCTCTGGGGGACGAAATTAATGAGAAGAAATAATACCCGATTTTACGAATTCTGTATGAAGTAACCAAACTCGCTTTGCTTTTGCATGCAAAATCAGATAATACAGATTACTTATCTAAAAGTTATCTGCGCATTTAGTGATGTAAACTTTCAGCAATGGTCTTGACGCAGAGCGCATTCAATAATAATTCTGACTTATCAGCTAAAAGTTATCTGCACATTTAGCGGATGTAAATCTTTAGCGATGATCTTGGCGCAGAGCGCATTCAATGATAATTCTGACATCACCCATAATAATGTTCTTAATTGACGTGATGACCATTCAGAAATAATATTAATAATAACACGATCGAAAGACATAGAGAACACCGTGTGCGTGTGGTTTCCGCGTTGTAAGTAAGGCATCGGCCGCATACGTATCCGCCAGATGGTTTCACGTTTGTCGGTATATGGTTCAGCGATTTTTTAACGGAAGGAAGTCGGCTGATCGCGCGTTTTTGTGCGGGTACCGAGCACCGAAATAAATTCAGTAATTCCGTCGAGATATTCTTATCTATAATCCATCTCACTTTTGCAATGTCATAATGATCCTGCAATTCGCGTTCTTGTTAGGTATGTTCGTGACGTTAATGACGTAACTCCGCGTTACATTTCAATTGCTCGAAGTTCACGGTCAGGTTTCAATATTTTCGCGCGAATTCTTCTCTGAATACAAAGGCGTTCGTATATTTTTATGTAAAATAGCACTGACTTGTTTTTTACGTTTATTTTTGTTATCTATTTTTATCTCTCCTCGAAAACATTCCTATTTTTCCGTTATGTATTGTATCAAAGATAGGCGTGTATATTGTATGTATCTTATCGTTAACTGCAATTTTGACAATGATTTGTATCTTGCAAATCCTACAACATTTGCATATTCCCTCCATTGAGAGGGAATATGCAGAGTTCTAATAAACCCATTGAGATGTGAAATGCAGCACTTTGTTAAACTTTTGTACGTAACATGAGGGTGAAAAGGGTAAAAATAACGTTTGAAGAATCTTTTTTACCGCTACTTTGAATCACTGCGAATATCTGTTTTCACAGCATTAACGTTCTTTTAAATTAACGTTGTTTTATCTCCGTGTCCTACATTTCTTTCAAATACGTCGATTAATCTTTGTTCAGAAAGATGAGGTGGTACACGAGAGGATAACATTGACAATGTAGTGTACCTATAAGTACAAAATTTGTAACATAATTATAAGATTTCGACAAATTACGATTCAGAAACATTGGATGTTTTTTTAAATTATTCCAAGACCACAGCGCTTTACATGAATTGTTGTAAAGTATGTTGTGACTATTGGAATACATAATACAAATGGTAAAATATAATACAGCGTGATACAGTATGATACAAATGAAATGAAAGGAAAAATATCTCGGTAGAACGATTCGCGACGACGAACTTTGATTTCCTCAAGCCTCCGCAGTTCATTATACCGAGTATAGCTGACTTCATCTCTTTCGTCGAGACGAGTGCAAGGCTGTCGATTCGATCACTCGTATACACGGAGCACGCGTACGCGCCTGTGTTTCGGATTGATATAGTTCTTTGGCATACGGAGTAGCGGCGTGTAACGAAGGCGCTTAAGTAGGTTGCAGTTATTTATTCTCGTAACACCCGTATGACTGCCTTCTCTCGCGGTAATGGGACGACATTGTTGCTCGCTTCCGTCTCCGAAGCCGCGTTTCAAAATCCGTCCGTTTATTGTTGGCTTTGATAATTCTATCGCGCGTCTCCAACGTTAATCCTTCAATGTCGAATTCCCATGTCGCGTATTAAAAAAAAAGCGATTTTTATTAATGATTACGTATACGCGCGAGAGTAGCCAAAGTATGAGAGTATCGGCTCCATTCTCGTGCCTTTCGTAATCTCGTGCATGCCACGTATATTCTCGGGTATCCAACTTCATTTAGATGAAGAGATTGATACTCGGCTTTAAACGATGCCAAAATAACTCTATTTCTCGTAGCAAGCTTGGAACGTCGTTTCAACATTGTACAATTGCTTCATTCAAGAGACTCGAAGGTATCGCGTGATATATACATACATATAAGGTATCGTGTACATATGCGTGCGCAGGCAACGGCTCTCGCGCGATTCTCTTATTGCCAGGGAAGTACTAATGACAGCCTAATTTTTGGAACGGAGGGGTACATTAGGCTAATTCATAACTAACGAGCGCGATTTCGCGTGATATTCCGCCCTCGTCAGGGTCACGTAACCATTGATCGCGCTGACATTAGGGGCGTAATAAACAGGAAACGATGTGGAACGTTTTAAATTGGCCCGACGTTTGCCGACCACCAGTCGAATCGGCAGCGGGAAGTGGCTCGTGGTGTCGCTTTAACGAATCGTCCGTTTCGTGTCTCGTCGTCCTCGTCGTATCCGATAGGTGCGAGTTCGCGCCGCGAACTCTAGAGTATGCGCTCGCACGCGGATTGCTCAATGTAGGCGGATCGATATTACACACGATGACTCACTGCTCCTCGAATCTCGTTGCCTTGGATATGCAGATATAATGTATAAATTTTCTACACACAGCGCGACTTTATTGTCGGTGACGCTAATCGCGTCACGAAAATCTCCAGCCGCGGAGATTCGTTCTTTTTTTTATCTTCATTTCTCCCGTCGTTCTACCTTATCTCTCAGATATTATATCGGACAGTTTGTAACTGTCTGAGCAACAATAGATAATGTATCGAGTAATAATTTATTTAGTGAAGTAGCTTTCTCGTAAGATTCGATACACCTTTGTGTGTGGTTTTGCTCGTCTTGTCTTATATGTATAAAATTATTTTCATCGCGCCACTGGAATAAATTGAAATTTATTTTATCATTTTATTAAACGAGAGCAGATCCGCGATCGGATCGAAGTAGCAAGCTCGCGAGAAGGCGCGACGAGAAAATTTGTCTTTTACGTTCAAAGTCCATCCGTTTCATCGCGACGCGACGCATATCGTGGGTTCGTAACGTGGCCCGGATTCTCGCCTGCCGACATGCAGCGCTCACCAATTACGACCGCGCGCAGCGCAACGCTACGTAATACGCACTAATTATTTTAACACCGTTACGTAATCGCGTCAGCCGGATGGTAGTTTTCGGTCGGTCGACGCTTCTCACCGCAAAAGAGAGAGAGAGAGAGATGCTTTTCGCTCTCCTCGAGCGTTGACCAACCGAACAGAAGAAAACGAGTAAACGATCGAATGAAGATTCCGCCTCAACTTCGCTTGTCGGTGTAATTAAGCACAAGACTGATCGATCAATCAATGCTTGTTCCCCGATTCTCTTATTTTAACGTTTGTCGGTGCAGGGCTTGAAAGCTCCTTAAACCGGATTCGGACCAAGCAAGCGCGAGTAAACATATACGAATCACGAATGAACAACTTGCTTACGGGAAGCACACGCGACGCCGCACCGTTCGCACTCATTGAATCAAACTTATTCATTCGTGTTTATTCACGCTCGTTTGTTTGGTCTGGATAGAGCGCTTCATCTGCGCCGAGTTATAACAATCATCACAAAATTACGTTACCTTATCAAAAAATGAGTCGCGCTTCAAGTGATCTATTATTACAATTACAAAAAAGAAATGATATCTCTTTTTAAATTACAGCGCCAATTACAGAGAACATACACTGAGAAAAAAAATTTGTCAATCCCAAGAAATATTTAGTCCGATACGTTCAACTAAACATTTTAGTTAGTTAACTAAACATTAGTTGAATTAATTAATTCTTGATTAAAGAAACGAAATAAATTGTTGAAACAACTAATATTTAGTTAACTAACTAAAATGTTTAGTTGAACGTATCAAACTAAATATTTCTTGGGATTAACAATTTTTTTTCTCAGTATATTTTTCGAGATACAAAGATTACGTCTGCCACTTGTTACTTAGGTTTTTTCGAGGTATAATATTACTACTGCTTTTCTTCGATTAGAATAAAAAATTGAATCATGAAGAATTACACAGAGGTAACAGTACAAAATACAAATATTTTATTAAAATATTTAAACCCAACAAGGGAATACAAGGTATTTAAATACAAAGTTTATATATGTATTTTAAAAGATTTAATCGCATCGCAAAGAATTACAGAGGTAACAGTACAAAAAATAAAAATATTTTATTAAAATACATAAATTTTTCTTGTCAAAAAACTTGGCGCTGCTAGACCTTAAAATTAGGTCAGCTTGGTGTGTGTGTGCGAGCGAGTGGGTGTGGGCGATGTGTGTGTGTGTGTGTGTGTGTGTGTGTGTGTGTGTGTGTGTGTGTGTGTGTGTGTGTGTGTGTGTGTGTGTGTGACGGTGAATAATGCGGCTTATTATTAAGTATAGGATAAGTTAGGATAAGTTTAGATTTTTAAAGCGATTAGAATTAAAAGTATAGAATAAGTATAGAATAAGTAATATTTACATTTGTAAAAGGTCTCTCTCTCTCTCTCTCTCTCTCTCTCTCTCTCTCTCTCTCTCTCTCTCTCTCTCTCTCTCTCTAGCAGCGCCAAGTTTTTTGACAAGAAAAATTTATGTATTTTAATAAAATATTTTTATTTTTTGTACTGTTACCTCTGTAATTCTTTGCGATGCGATTAAATCTTTTAAAATACATATATAAACTTTGTATTTAAATACCTTGTATTCCCTTGTTGGGTTTAAATATTTTAATAAAATATTTGTATTTTGTACTGTTACCTCTGTGTAATTCTTCATGATTCAATTTTTTATTCTAATCGAAGAAAAGCAGTAGTAATATTATACCTCGAAAAAACCTAAGTAACAAGTGGCAGACGTAATCTTTGTATCTCGAAAAATATACTGAGAAAAAAAATTGTTAATCCCAAGAAATATTTAGTTTGATACGTTCAACTAAACATTTTAGTTAGTTAACTAAATATTAGTTGTTTCAACAATTTATTTCGTTTCTTTAATCAAGAATTAATTAATTCAACTAATGTTTAGTTAACTAACTAAAATGTTTAGTTGAACGTATCGGACTAAATATTTCTTGGGATTGACAAATTTTTTTTCTCAGTGTATGTTCTCTGTAATTGGCGCTGTAATTTAAAAAGAGATATCATTTCTTTTTTGTAATTGTAATAATAGATCACTTGAAGCGCGACTCATTTTTTGATAAGGTAACGTAATTTTGTGATGAGATTTTTGGAGATACAAAGCTTACGTCCACCACTTGTTACTTAGGTTTTTTCGAGGTATAATACTACTACTTTGTTTTTTTTTAGGTGAAGATACCACTGTTTAGGTTTTTTCGAGATTTTTCAAGATACAAAAATTTCGTCTACCACTTGTTACTTAGATTTTTTTAAGGTATAATACTACCACTGTTTTTTTTTTCGAGGTAACAACATATACACTACTATGCGTGTACTTGGCGCCTTTCTTTACCTTTTTTTTAAAAAAGGTAATTTTGTACAGATATCACGCCTTTTTGTAGTATTACGCATTGTATAAACAGTATGTACAAGGTGTTATTTCGAGGTATAATACTACCACTTTGTTTTTTTCGAGGTAACAACATAATACATATATGTACTACTATGCGTGTACTTGGCGCATTTTTTTACCTTTTTTTTGAAAAAGGTAATTTTGTACGGATATCACGCCTTTTTGTAGTGTTACGCATCTTAATCTTAACAAAAAAAATTACACCTTATAAAGAAATGTGTCTGAAGTTGTAAATATATATATATACACATTGCCGGACATTGCTTTTATGTATAATATGCATGTATATTACGTTGCTTGTATAAATTATTTCTTACCAACTTTTTCCAAAAATTATTTTTACGTCAGACATAATTTTAATTCATCCAATTTTTATTATGTCTAAACATAATTTTTGTCCAATTTTTATTATGTCTAGACATAATTTTAATTCAGCGATTTTTATTATGTCATGACATAATTTTAATTCTGCCGCTAAGGAAATTTTAAGTCGATTTTTATGAATCAAGCTTGAATTCAATGTTTAGGTGTCCCAGGTTGCCGATGACGAGGTCCACATAGCGCGCTCTATAGTTTTCGGTGTCCAGGTGTATTAATACCTTGAATTTGATGGCCACGTGTTCCAAGTTGCCGATGACGAGGTCCACATAGTGCGCTTCGTAGTTTTCGGTGTCTACATGTATTAATACCTCGAATTCGATATCTACGTGTCCTACATTGGGTGCGTTCAGCCGATACTTTGCTAGCCTAGCAATCGTGAGCAGTCGCTCGTTTTCGCTCGTTTCCTCTTTTTTGACTTACTGGATTAAAAAGAGAAGAAACGAGCACAAACGAGCAACTGCTCACGATTGCTAGGCTAGCGGAGTATCGGCTGAACGCACCCATTCAGATTTAAAGTTATTAATACACCTAGACACCAAAAACTATGAAGCGCATTATGTGGACCTCGTCATCAGCAACCTGGGACACCTAGACATCAATTTCAAGGTATTAATACACGTAGACACCAAAAACTACGGAGCGCACTATGTGGACCTCGTCATCGGCAACCTGGGACACCTAGACATCGAATTCAACGTACAATTACACCTGGACACCGAAAACTATGAAGCGCACTATCTGGATCTCGTCATCGGCAACCTGGGACACGTGAACATCAAATTCGAGGTATTATTACACCTAGACACCGAAAAATACGGAGCGCGATATCTGGACCTCGTCATCGGCAACCTGGGACACGTGGACACCGAAAACTACGGAGCGCACTATGTGGACCTTGTCATCGGCAACCTGGGATACCTAGACATCGAATTCAACGTACGATTACACCTGGACACCGAAAACTATGAAGCGCATTATCTGGATCCCGTCATCGGCAACCTGGGACTCGTGGACATCGAATTCAAGATATTAATACACGTAGACACCAAAAACTACGGAGCGCACTATGTGGACCTCGTCATCGGCAACCTGGGACACGTAGACATCGAATTCAACGTATTATTACACCTGGACACCGAAAACTACGAAGCGCACTGTGTGGACCTCGTCATCGGCAACCTGGGACACGTAGACATCGCATTCAACGTATTATTACACCTGGACACCGAAAACTACGAAGCGCACTGTGTGGACCTCGTCATCGGCAACCTGGGACACGTGGACATCGAATTCAAGGTATTAATACACGTAGACACCGAAAACTACGGAGCGCACTATGTGGACCTCGTCATCGGCAACCTGGGACACGTAGACATCGCATTCAACATATTATTACACCTGGACACCGAAAACTACGAAGCGCACTGTGTGGACCTCGTCATCGGCAACCTGGGACACGTGGACATCGAATTCAACGTATTATTACACCTGGACACCCAAAACTATGAAGCGCACTGTGTGGACCTCGTCATCGGCAACCTGGGACACGTGGACATCGAATTCAAGGTATTAATACACGTAGACACCGAAAACTACGGAGCGCACTATGTGGACCTCGTCATCGGCAACCTGGGACACCTAGACATCGAATTCAACGTACGATTACACCTGGACACCGAAAACTACGAAGCGCACTGTGTGGACCTCGTCATCGGCAACCTGAGACACGTGGACATCGAATTCAAGATATTAATACACGTAGACACCAAAAACTACGGAGCGCACTGTGTGGACCTCGTCATCGGCAACCTGGGACACGTAGACATCGCATTCAACGTATTATTACACCTGGACACCGAAAACTACGAAGCGCACTGTGTGGACCTCGTCATCGGCAACCTGGGACACGTGGACATCGAATTCAAGGTATTAATACACGTAGACACCGAAAACTATGGAGCGCACTATGTGGACCTCGTCATCGGCAACCTGGGACACGTAGACATCGCATTCAACATATATTAAACTGAATATTACACCTGGACACCGAAAACTACGAAGCGCACTGTGTGGACCTCGTCATCGGCAACCTGGGACACGTGGACATCGAATTCAACGTATTATTACACCTGGACACCGAAAACTATGAAGCGCACTGTGTGGACCTCGTCATCGGCAACCTGGGACACGTGGACATCGAATTCAAGGTATTAATACACGTAGACACCGAAAACTACGGAGCGCACTATGTGGACCTCGTCATCGGCAACCTGGGACACCTAGACATCGAATTCAACGTACGATTACACCTGGACACCGAAAACTACGAAGCGCACTGTGTGGACCTCGTCATCGGCAACCTGAGACACGTGGACATCGAATTCAAGATATTAATACACGTAGACACCAAAAACTACGGAGCGCACTGTGTGGACCTCGTCATCGGCAACCTGGGACACGTAGACATCGCATTCAACGTATTATTACACCTGGACACTGAAAACTACGAAGCGCACTGTGTGGACCTCGTCATCGGCAACCTGGGACACGTGGACATCGAATTCAACGTATTATTACACCTGGACACCGAAATCTATAAAGCGCATTATCTGGATCCCGTCATCGGCAACCTGGGACACGTGGACATCGAATTCAAGATATTAATACACGTAGACACCAAAAACTACGGAGCGCACTATGTGGACCTCGTCATCGGCAACCTGGGACACGTAGACATCGAATTCAACGTATTATTACACCTGGACACCAAAAACTATGAAGCGCACTATCTGGACCTCGTCATCGGCAACCTGGGATACCTAGACATCGCATTCAAGCTTAATTCATAAGAATCGACTTAAAAATTCCCTAGCGGCATTTTCTGCCAAGCGTAGAGAATCTTCTTTTCCGTTAACTCAATATATATTATTTATATATATACCTAATTTACCTAAATAGAAATCTTCCTTCTGACCGATAAGTCTATCGACCTAATTTCGAAATACGCGCGCGATATCGAAACTAGCGATACCTGCGCCGCCAGCGTCGAAAAAGTGAAAGTAACGTTTCTGATTATGACGTCATCATATCAGACGTCGGCGTTAGTAGAAGAAGAAGTATCTTAAAAATAAATTTTCACATTTGGACTTTGCGTCGCAATATCTCCGCTCGTAGGGCACGTAGCGGAATATTATGAGAGAAACCCCCCCCTAATTGGACCCCAAGCTATCGATCAAGCCTACTTAGAACTTGATCCGTTCACTCGTTATCGAGATCTCAACATCTCGGGTACTCGCAACCCGTCGCGTCGCGTAAAAGAGTCACGGTCGGTCTCGCTCCGCGTGTACTTGGCGCGAGACACTACCGTGTCTCTTGATCCGCGATCTTGTGCTCCCATATTTACATACTCGCTTACTACGCGCAGTTTGTACAGTTTTCTGTCTCTTTCTCCTTTGCCCCCCCTTTTAAACGAGAATCTCTTTAGATTTCAGATTGCTCCTTCGTTCCTCGTGCTTTGAAACCTGTTTTTATTTTGTTAATAACATGCATAATAAGTAAATAATATCGCAAATTACACAGTGTGTACACGTGCTCATGGTACATGTGCTCATCTATATTTTTATTTATATATTCCGAGTTTTAATTTTTGCCTGTCGCGTTTCATAACAATAACTTTTATTAAATATTTTATTTGTTGAGAGAACTTATATCGCTTTTTCTTTTTTTTTCCAGGACATTGCTTTCCGACTTCTTCATTGTCTCACGATAACCTATTCCGAGTGACGTCCCGTCACATGATAACCGTATCTTTTTCGTAGGATTTTTCGTTTCGTCATTATCGCCAGTGTCCGTTGGTTTATTGAACCTCTTTGCGAAATGAAACTACTATCTAGAATAGCACGAAGGTACCGTGTACATTATCGTTAGCATACGTTTTTTTTTTTTACGTTTATATCTTCTGTCTTTATACCGTCTGCCTCCGATATTGGATAATCTTATATTTCACCATTGCGCAACGAACAAAACTCCGAAAACAATTAATGATATAAATATAACACGCAATTTCTTTTCAATATACATATCGCGTTTGAACAGATTGACGTTTATACATATATTCATCCGATATTCGTCAGAAAATTCCTGCCAAAATCTGTCGCGATAGTAATAGTCGTCTCTTTCATGTCCATTTCTATCAATGCAGATTAACTTTAATCTCGGTTCAACTTACTTTTTATCTTTTTCTGGTTTTGAGAATTAGAAAAAAGATAGTTAAATCGAGATCAAAGTTAGTCTACATTGGTAGAAATGGATATCAGATTTCCGCGTTTGCTTGAAAATTGTCGAAAAGTGTCGCGCCGCATCCGTTATGCAAATTGAGAACGATCTCTCGCATCGCTGCCGTCAATGCATTTATATTTATACATCCGACTTAGAAATCGGCTGGAAGGAAAGTCTCTCTCCTGTGCCAGCGCTAACGCGAAGAAACCTCGTCTTGCAGTCACGTTTCCGCACGTCCGTGCGCTAAACGCAACGCGCGATCGCATGACGAACATCGGTTCGATCGACCAGCCCCCCGTTCATCCGATTTCTATACACGCGTCAGGGCACCATCGGTCATTTGTTGTCCGCATCGCCGGGCAATTCTGCCCGTGGCCGGTCTCCGTGAAAGTTGTGCTCTCCGTGCATCGTTCGTTCGCGCGGCATGTGGCACGCTCGTGCAATATGAAATCGTGACTTATGTTCGCGAGCATGCTAATTATCCGCGCAGCGCGCCACGGCGAATTTTTTACTCTTTCCGGCACGGGGACGTGGCACGGGTCATTTCTTTCTTTATCGCAATCACGTCGCGTGGCAAAAGCACGCCTTCTGTTAGCTCGCGTCGAGATAGATGGATAAACGAGTGACTAATTGTTCGATGAAGTAGTCACCAGCGGCGAAGATAAAATTGTTCTTCCATGAATTTTTTGAGTTAATTTAACGTTAATTTTTTGTAATAGAAATTTAATTAACGTTAAGTATTTTAAATAAATTATAGGCTTGCAATATTAAGATCTTAAAATTCATAAAGAGTTAGGGAATAAGTCTCATGATCGTTTCTGGATTTTAGTTCGTGAAAAATTATTTATTTTTAATCCGACAAAGTTTGGAAGAACATGATAAAATTCTTGATGATTTATTCGAGGCATATGCTCGTGTGCCTCTACTGAATTGATTCATTTAGCTTTTTACGTCAAAGTATTATATTTCAAGTGATTTGACTAGGTGTTACACCGTGAAGATAGGATTAAGATTCATCCAGGATTAACATGGATCTCGCGTGCACTCTTGACGCGCTGCTTAACTCAGTCCGTTGGCATGTTGCCTATTTAATGCCGTCACACGTCGTTTCGAACTTGCAGCTGAAAAAGAAAATGTTTAACCAAATGGATGAAGTACAGTCCGCGCGTTCCTCGCCTCTTCCTTGTCTTTCTTTCCGCCACTTCGACAACATTATTCACTGCACCTTCTGAACATCAGGCGCGTGCGAGTTTGAGCAGCGCGCTGCATTTCCTCAAGAATTGGCATAAATCATCGATTCGCTTTAATATTCCGCGAAGTTCTCTCTAATGCTCCGGGTTCTCCCGACTATTTTCAAGTGCTATAGTTATCCAAGATCGTTTTACTATAAATCGCGTATGAATGCTGGAGCGTGTGGCATAATAATTTCGACATCTCCGTCAAGCGAAGCGTGTCTAAAAGCGTTTGATCATGCATTTCGAGATGACATGAATTCTAATATGATCGCGACCAATCTGTTGCATCGTTCGCAACCATATCTGAAAATAGAATTCCCGACGTTTTTCTAACGTCTTCTTCCTAGGAGGCCGTCGCGACGACCGTCATTCGTTACGTTATTTTTCGCCAGGGCAGAAAAAGAGATGCAACGGAAGAGACGGGAGGCGGTATAGGGGGGTGGGAGAGAGAGGGCCGCGGTACGTCGACTCGGGATGAAACGGGGGGCTTGATTCATCGCGGAGGCCGCACACTCGGCTTCACGCAGCCGTGGAGCGAATCTCGTCCGTGTCCCGATCCTGGATTCGAGCGCGCACGAGCCAGCCAGACAAGCCAGTTGGTGCTATGCGTCTTCCGCGCGAAAGTCAAGGACGCGCGAACGAGGTTCCGTAGTTCTCCCCGACCTTCGCGAGCGCGCGCGCACAAGCAATCACAGTCGATCGTGCGATTCGCCGAGGTCAGTGCGCGGTGTTTTCGTTTGACGAGAAAAGAGAATCCCGCGATTGTCGGTCCCTCCCCGTAGAGACTTTCCCAAGTCTAGAAATCTCGACCTTTCCCCCGCGTTTCGGTGCTTCGACCTCTCGATTCTTTCCTCAGCGAGGCACTGGGCAATCTCGCGCGAAAATTCATATCTCTGCCGTTCACACTGCCGAGGGAATGAAAAGTTCGATAGTGTTGTTACAGTGGAACAGTGCGTGCTGTAGAAAATCCGGTCCAAAATATACGTCGCGGAAATAAGAATTGAACGAAGCCTGTGGCGAAGAAGTTTTCGAATAGAAAGTAAATTGATGCTAAAATAGAAGACACGGAGAGAATGAATTTCAATGATCATGTGAATCACGTCCGCGTTGCATTTCAATGTTGCCTACTTGTCAAACTCCATTACATCACCGCATAAAGTGATTATCCATGCGTCACTTCGTGAATTTGCAAACTGCTATAAAGTGAAACGTGATTCTATGTATGTCGCGTGTTCTATTTTACATAACTCTATTCACATAAATTTATTCAGAATTTTACAGTACGTAAATCTCATTTGAAATTCTTCGCCATTTGCTCCGATCGAAAACATATACATCGCACTTCAGTTCTCTTCTTCATATATTTCTTTGCGTCAATTAATATTATTATCATATATAGCAAAACATTTCGATATCACCAATTTTGTCGATATTTTTTTTACATTTTACGTATCGTCAAATGTAAAGCAAAGCATAAACTCTCGTTTGCAGGTTCAGTGTGAGGCTTACGTGAAATCAGTCCTAACACGACGACATAAATTGCTCTCGATCTCTCCGTTAACGAAGTACGTGCCTACACAGTGTCCTAAATTGGTGATTCACCGCGTATACCGAGGGTTTGTAACACTCGGAATCGCATCTCGTTCCGCTCACCTTTCACGGTTGTTCACGATCGAATAATTTCGGGATTCCTCGATCTCGTGATTCCCCCCCCCCCCCGTGAAAACCTTGAACACACCCGTTGTTTCCGGTGGTCAGTGTGAACGACACCGAAACGAGTCACAACTCAGAATGGTAGTCGCAATGGTCGCAAAATATGGACAGTCTGATCTAGGTATGTCTGATTGGTCAATTACAACAAGAAGATACTATAGAATTGCTCACGTGCTTAAATCTTAAGGTCCAATTATTTTTCTGCATCTTGTAAGAGATTTTTATCACATTTATTACACAACTAGTACTAGAATTGCTCGCGTGCTTAAACCTTAAGGTCCAATTACTTTTCTGTATCTTGTAGAGATTTTTATCACATTTATTACATATTTATTACATATGCTTATATCGCTTATATTATAAGTCATATTAATCGTACAATCGCATAAATCATGTAATCTCCTCCTAAGTTTTTAAAATTTCTTATTTAAAAACTTCTTGTTCACTCTCTCGCACGAAACAAACCACGTTCAGATTTATAACCAAGAAGGAGTCGGCAGTTACGCGCGATTAGCACACATGGTGTTAAGTCGAGTCGCATAATTATTGCGCAATGATATTTCGCGTACACATGTGGATAATAATGAGTGGTATACGATACAGCACGCGTAGAGATGCAATTTATCTCGGCCACGCGAAGGAAGCGAGAGATTTGTTCTAATGAATTGTGCACACCGCTAAACAAACTCGAGCGAACGACCTATAATTACGAACGAGTGTATTACGCTGTAAGGCTGCAACGAGCCAGGATGAAAACGCTGGATAAAATAGATCGGCCTTAATACTGTAATCGATTATTACTTCCGCTCGGCGAGATGTTAATATTGATGAAATTTATAAGAAACGTCAAAAATTTAAATTTATCGCTCATAATCCTCAACTAATGATCGAGATAGAATATAATCGTTTATGTGAATACCTATGGATAAAACAGTGCGGATCGAAACGCACTCTCGTTAGTCTCGATGTACAAATAATCTCTTTAGTAAAATTAATTATTCTTCACGGAAAGTTTTAATCGTCGATTATGATATCCTTTAGCCGTAGTTTTATCACGAAACTATAAATTAATCTTGTGCTCTATATATCTTACAATTATTTTACTATAATTACCCATGAGAATTAGGTTTATATACCTAGGTAGGAATCATTATTAAATTAATCGCACGTGTACAGAGAAAATTTCAGAATAATGGTTCAAGTATACGATTCAAGTTTCGTAAGATCATGGTATAATATCCTTCTCATTCATTTATCATCTAATCATCTATACATAGCAGTTCCATGATTTCGGAGCGCAGGATTGTAATTTCCGCGATAATTTCACCATTCGGAGCACGTTTGCCCAGTCTAGCGCGAGGCAGGTTGCTTTATTTGCAGTCGAGTGCCATAATTGCAAGGTACACACATACACACACGTACGGCGTCGCGCGCGTTCGTCGAAAAGTACACTAAAGTCTCCGGAGAGGCCGGCTAGAGTGCTATGCGTTCGCGCGCGGTTGAAAGTTCTCCGCCATCGATCGTTCGAGAGAACTCGATCGTGTTGCGCGATACGTAATCGTTCGACGGCTGAAAAACTGCGGGAGAGAAAGAGAGAGACGACTCTCCCGTGGTACTCGAGATGGAACCGGCTTAATGGCATTCCGCCGGTCTGATGCCCCTGCAAGACTCCGCCTCACGCCGGCCGGACCGAAGGCACGGTGGATTGAAATTCGTCGCGGCGAATTCCGCAATCAGCTTGTCCGGCATCATCACCCGTCGAATCGCGTCATTAACCCCTTACGTCTTGTGGCGTCTCGCCTGCGGCACGAACCAGATTCTTCCGCGATACAAAGTATTCGTATATTCCG
This sequence comes from Temnothorax americanus, assembly GCF_048541705.1. NCBI lineage: Eukaryota > Metazoa > Arthropoda > Insecta > Hymenoptera > Formicidae > Temnothorax > Temnothorax americanus. Next base: position 92,153 of record NW_027509814.1, read on the forward strand.
CGGCGTAAAAAGATAGGCGCGGTGAAGAGATCACGTCGCAGCTAATGGAAAATCTCGGCTCGGAAATGATCTTGTAAAGAAACGCGTGTTAATTGCACCCCGATGTCAAGGATGCATTTTGTTTCCCAGAAGGCAATTTATTTTATTTGATAAATAGGACAATCGTTTTTATATTGAAGATTTCATATCGGAGTTAACATGTATTGTTCTTTAAATTTACCGTAACAATATTATTAATGTCAGATTTTTGCTCTTTTCGTGATTAACAACCTGATGGCACTGACCGCATTACGGTGTATTTATAGTGAGAAAGCCGCAACGCGAAATATCATCCCGGCCAACGTCTTAATTAAGCGTGCGCTATTCTCGGCGATGTCGGTGATTAGCCACAGGCATTCTTAATTATATTGGGCGTATAGAGTAAATTGGAAAACGCGAGTCCTCGTATATTACCTAACTTCACGCTTTTCACAATGGAACATTGTTCAGGCTGCTTATCAGTAGTTTCTTCAACGACAGATTGTGTTTCTCAAATCTCGGCGCTAGAAGAGTCTCACGCACACACACACACACACACACACACATCTACGTGAGAAATTTAAATAAATAGACATGAGAATTTGACGACAAAGAAATCAATGCTTTTTAATAATATACAGATAATTAACTTCATATTTTATTATATACTTATATATTTATATATATAAAATGTATAGATATGAAATATAAAAAACACAAGATTGAAAAATAATCATGTAAAATATTGCATTTTCATCTTAAAATAGGTAGACGAATTCCGGTACAAACAAATTTTGTAATCAAGTTTTGTAAAAGAATTATTTATTGTTTGTAATAGAATGTTTCTTGATTATTTGAGTTAATTTTTTATCGCTATGTGAAACACGAACGAAATTATAGTACATTTTGTTTCGTCACGAATCGAACGTCATGCTAACGCAAAGGCATTATCCATGGCCTAGGTCAATATGCATTTCAATTTGATATATAGGCTGAATGCGAACAATATGCTTGTTCTCGCTCCTTTCTCTTTCCGGCCACGTGTACGAAAGGGGAGATCTGTAGTGCATTTGCATTGTGCACACCCGCGGCGTGTTCGCGCGATTACTGCCATTGTTTTCGGTTGCTTTTCACAGGCTATTCGGAAAAGCACAGCTGACTTTTCCTTTCAACATTCGTTATAATTAAAAAAATAATTCGCTATTTATATGTTATTATTTGTCTTTTGCCAGTTACAATGAATCCGAATATGTGCTAAAAATACAGCGATAAGTCGCAAAACGGTCCAATTATGTTCGCGTAAATTGCAATAGTAATAACTGATATTGGCATCATTATTATTAAAATCTTATATTTAACTACGATTTAAAATTATGGCATAATAATACATTAAAATATTTTATATTTAAATTACTTTTGCCGCATGTGTGTGTTCTTGTACGCGCACGTCGCGAAATGCACATATTCTTTTGGAAAATCTTGATTTTTTGCGTAATGCGGAGTGGAAACATTAGGTACTTGCTGATTAAAACACTTCGGAGAAGCTACGCATGGATATCGCTGTGGTATTTCGTGTTCCCTGTCATGGGGCAAAAGGTTGAATTGAAGCATTTAAGTCTTCCTCTCGTCGATATAGTCGTCTAAGTTACATCAGGACTTTCTACTCTTGCGACTGGCACGGCAATAATTAACGTGCTTGAAATATCCATGAAAGAATCCAAATAGAATTCTTTTTTGAAATATTTGAAAAGAACGGGAATGCTATTCATTTTATAATCATCGAGCCTCTTTCGGGGGGAATCTTTTGTTACGTGCGAGCAAAATTCAATCTTAAAATAGCCAAGAATGTTAAGAGCGAAGAATCGATATTAATTAATTATCCGATTTCTGATGGGAAGACGGTTCTCAGGCCGCGGTTCACAAGGGATAAAATTACACCTAGTGATAAGACCTTCCTCATCCTCCAAACATAAAGACAAAAGAAGTGGTGAGAAGCTCACGCGGGGGGGGGGTTCTTGCCACTTGAATATAAATAAGAGTAAAAACTAATTTACACTTAAAACCTTTACGTCCACAACCCTTAACTGTCGCTGCCAAATAGCGTGCCAAATCTTTAGATTAATCACACAACCTGGTCCAAATCCCGGGTAAATTACTTAAATGTTTTGACCCAAAAACGGACGAACCAACTAACTTTTGACAGAACGTGACACTTTATTCCATTTCAAGTTTTAATAATACGTCCGTGCTCGTGGAAAGGCATTCCCACTCGCTTTGATTTATTAATGTCTCGAGAGGAAGATGTTCGCGGAAGCCGCCGAGCGCGAAGCACGAGTCTAAAAGCGTGCCGCATTTAGCGCGATTTTTCAGCGTAATGAGTGTAACATAACCGTTAAATGCTGAGTATTCATGATGGATGCAAAATGTAGGGTATACAGCGAGACGACTTGCCGGGGAGCTTGAATGTGTTTTCTTCTATCTTTACCCGCGGATCTACCGCGAATTCTGCTTAGCAGCAGCTTGCGTGCTCGCGCGATATATTATAGCGCGCATAACGAAGTAGGAGGAAGAACGAAGAGTCGCGATAATCGTCGGCTTTGTGGTGAACTTCGGAATTTATCTTCCGCCGTGCGGCGAGGCCGCGCGCAGATATCACAGATCGATATCTCACCGACCATCAATTGCAGCGAAGGCATTAATCGCGGCAGTTTTCGCGGCGACCTTTTGCTACTAGCATACGCTTCCTGCAATAATCGTTGTTAATTAACCTTAAGGTAAAAAAAAACTTAAAAGGAAGGAGAAAAAACACGTGTAATAACATGGAATATTATAGGAAACGTTTTCGCAATATTTGCGCAGCATTTAAATTAATTAATGTATATTTTTTTCTGTTTCAGGTAAGTCGATGCAAATGATATTTTCGAGGCAGAATACCACACTTTCATTCGTCATTGTTATTCGCGCCGAAAAGTGAGTTCATGCTTTTCTGTAACTAACATTGCTTTCTATCGTAATGCTTGCGGAAACGGCGCGTTAGTTTCGATTAATTAACACGTCGATTGAACGACCTGCGCGAGTTATGCGAATTAATTGAAGCGAAACTCTCTTGATATGCGACCGGTTCGAGCGATTAAGATAACGTCGAGAGAATTGCGATAGAGAATCGTAATATAAGAATTTGACACGTTTCTATATGGAAGATCCGTATACAAAATCGAACGTTCAACGAGATTTATCGCCGATTCTTCTCACAACTCAAAATATTATTATTGTCGGAAGAGTGAACGTCGATATGATCATCGTCGATGTAACTATTATTCGAAATAAGAAAAAAAATTCAAAGTGGGCTCCAAACAAGTGCACGCATGCCGCTAGAACGCGTTGCGGGGAAAAATGCAAATTGCATAGTTGCAGCAACCACGCGTGTCTATTTTTACGCTGAGTTATTTAGCATTCAATGCTCAATGAATAGATGTCTGATTCATCGGTGTAAGAAGCATGCGGCGGCGAGAAGCGGGGTTAAAAAGTGGCGGCGACGGGCATACCCGCTTGGGCTCTCTCGCATTCAGGCCTCCGACACGCGGATTAGCGGTGTATGCGTTGCGGGTCAGCAAGAGGCAGGTTCGATCCACGTGATAGATTCCCACGATAGGTGGGTCGAGACGAAGGTGCATTGCGTTTCTCGATCGCCGGATCGAGGAATCCGTGCCAGGGAAACGATCCCGCGGAAAGCGCTCGCTATCACGAGGCGAAATCGTTTCTCGCGGGCGGATTTATACGCGCCCCATACGCACGAATCGTTCGTGTCGCCACAAATCCGCGTATCTTTCCTCGCGGATCTGCTCGAGCTATCCTGCTGCGTTAATTTTCCACGCATGCATGCTACTTTTCACGATTTAGAGGAGAAAGCAACCTGAATATCATTAGGGCCACCCATAGATACAGCGCAAACGTGTCTTACGAGTGCGAATGCTTCTCCTTATTCACCGCCTCGCTTAAGCGGTGAAAAAAAAATATAAAATGATAGATTGTTGTACAAACACACGTTTGTGTATATCACAGTTAATTATATTCGTTAAAAAGAGTTAGGCGGCGAAAGGGATGAGAGATTCTTCCGCTTGATTTTACCCTTTTAAACGAGAAGTTCTGACAGCAAATAATATCGAACAATATTTCGACGTCTTTTCTGTGATTCTATTTTCATATACGGCCTAATAATTGAACTTAGGACCGGTTCTGTTTCAACCTGTTGGTAAACTAACTAATAGTTAAATCATATATATGTCTTTGTTTATCCTTTACATTAGACAAAGATTTAACTATTAGTTAGCTTATCAACAGGTTGGAACAACTGGCCCTTAAGTATTTAACTAATTAACTTATTTAAAGAAATAATTTGGCAGCATATATATAATATTCACATTTTCTCCGTCACTTCATAAGTATGATATCAAATGTGCGGAATCTTCGCGAAAGCGCGCTATTGGTACACGCGGGTATCTTATAGAAAATATAATAACAGTTATTCTCTTGATACCGCTAATTTCGTTTGCCCGCCCTCGCGATCCCGGATCGCGGTGTCACGCCGTCGACCCGGGTGAAATCGAAATTCATCTTTCCCGCCGTATGTGTTTGTGTTAGCCCCGAACCGCTCTCGACGGTGCGGGCGTGCGAATTGGCATCGGCGGCAAGGCGCGCGGATAGGGCCGGCGATAATTGCGGAAGACGCGGACTTTTGTTACGAGGTGCGTCCCTCTCTCTCGCGCGGCGTGGCGCGGCCGAGAAATTCCCGACGGCGAGACGCGCATTAATGCGAGCAGCAAACCGTCTCGCCGGCTTCATTAGCATCCGCGAATCGGACACCGTTAATTATTTCCATTATCCCGTGCCATTCATAATTCAACGGTGCATAATTCAGCGGCGCGTGGCCGCACGCGCTAGCGTGTTCGGTTTGTATGGTTAACGGAAGGAAACTCGTGACCGTTTTTTGCACGTGTCTTTGCGCGCGCATCAAAGATTATCTTTTTCACTTAATAATATATGTGATAGCATTATTAAATGTTATAGTATATAGCGTTGCGATATTAATGGCGAGTTTCTGCGCGTTTTTGCGTAAAAAAACGTCGTCGTTTCTTGCTTAGCTAGTATCCGCGAGTCAAACGTTTAATCTCTTAACGACCACCACCATCTCGCGCGTTATTCATAAATTCAATGGCATTCGGCATGTACAAACGCGAGCAGAACGGTTATATACGAATGAAAGGAGAGAACGGCGAGATCGCCGTGGCGAATTCTTCGATTTCGTGGTAGAAAGAGATTAAGCCCTCGCGCGGAAACGATGAGCTTCCTTGAGCGTGTCCGACTAATTTTCTGAACGGCAAGCCTGGATAACGATAAGAAGCTCGTTAAATTTTCTTTAATTGCATTCCAAGTTCGTTCGTTGACTCGCGTACTTTTTAATCGCTCTCGCGGCCGCGCGGTATTTTATGCTATTCTATATGTATTTTTTCTCTCGATTACCAGGCGCACTGAATTAAGAATAATGTCGTTAATTTCAATGTTAAGAGGAGAATAGCTTCTCAGTTACAAGCGATTGCCAATTAAATTGCTCTCGATCGAGCTTTAAATATAGAAGTTGATTATAAAGTTGATTATAAAATCTTTACTTGAGATATTACTTGCTCACTAACGTGGATTCTTAGCTCGCGTTGCTCTAATTTACGTGTTCATGTTGATTGTGAATCTACGAGATGTAAATTTTATTAATTTATGAAGTTTTATTTAATTTTACACAGTCTATTTTTAAAATTTGATGTGATTGTTTTGTGTTACAATCATCCAAGAGGTTTAAATCTAGTATTTAAAAATTAAAAACGACGAAAATAATATAGCATCTGATGGATAATGGACGGTCGTGGTGGATCTTTATATATTGGAAGCAATTCCGTATTTAGCAGTCTTCGAAAGAATGATATTCTTGGTTCCGTTCCCTTTTCATAATAGATTGATATTTTTATCGAACGATGGACAGATAAACACGGTTTCATTTCCGTATTGGGCGCGGCATAATTTCAGGAAAGTGGATTTTGCCTATAGCAGCCCGACGCTCGAATGAAAACTGATACACATATAGGCTTGGTCGACAGATTTCTTAGCGGCGTGATAAACGATCGTGGAATGTGTTCGCGGTAATTCGTTTCTGGTCGTGATGCTGGTCGAAGATAAATCGTCGGTCGTAACTCTAATAATTGTAGCGAGATAATTCCAAAGGATACACATTTGTCAATATGGAACGCGCTCATATAGTTATATCGGAGCGTAGTTATATCACGTAACTAATTGTGAAAAGTTAAAGAAATCACATTTCGTATATAAGTAGAAAGATGTTTCTTCATATCTTTCTGACTAGGAATTAATTCGAGAGAATTTTAATAAGCAATATCCGCTTCTTTTATTTTTGAAAAGAAATGTATTTACTTTGATTGGAAATAAAGTTCAAACGAGACAAAGGAAGTGCGCATTCTTCTCGAGAAGGATGTTGACAAACGCTCATCGGCGCATGTCGTGGCAAAGGAAACCTCTTCGTTTACGAAATTGCCGGGTCTTTTTTCATTCGAAAACCACCCACGTACCTCCCGTCTCGCCTTGACGTTTTCTTCTCGCGCTGGACCGTTGTGCAATCGTCATAGCGAATCAAACGCCGACAAATGAGGTAATCGTTCGGAACGTTTTGTACACGAGCGCGGATTGTTCGCTACGCTCGTTTTCCCCGTCGACTTTTGTCAAGCTGCACGATTGTTCGCTTCGCAACCTATTGTCCATCAGTATTAAGATAAAAAACTCGGTGAGCAGCGATAACTGCGGACAAAGCCTTAAAACACCTGAGTTAACTTTAGAGCTCAATATAATTTTTATTTAAAGTTTTGCTACTAACAATAAGATATACATATATGAAAAGTTCGCAGCAAATAGCAGATCCAATTTATAATTTATGAGGTCCATTTTAAATATGAAATTTTTAAATAAATTCGATTTCTAGCATTGACTTGTATCCAAATTTTTTCTCAAAAATTGTTGATATTTACTAATTTGTTGCTCGCATACAATTTCTATCACAATTTCTCTATAAAAATTGTTTTTTCTTTTAGTTGCGCGGTAGATTCTTCCAGATTCGCGTATCGTCCCAGAAACGCAAATGAGGAAGAACGAAATAGACGTTCTCGCCCACGTCTCATTACGCGATTACATAAACACGACAGACATAAGTAAGCCTGCACGGTGCGGCTGAAACGAACAAGTTATCCGGCGCGGCCAACGCGCTTGACGTGCGGAGGCCAATGATGTTAAATGCGAAGGCCCACTTAACGTCACTTTAGTCAGTTGGGTGTGACTGCCTTCGCGGTATACTTCTGGCCTCTATACCTCGCTGCGAATTGCGAAAATTGACCGTTGCGTGTTCGAGCGAGATCAATTAATGGAAAGAGGATGTGCCGAAACAGCGTTTTCGAGACCGATTTTTCAAGACTGTTCTGTAGGGGATGTCGTTGAACTTACGTCGCGAAGATTCGGTTCAACGTTAAGATTCTTCACGAATATGGACGTTGGAAAAATTTCCAACGAGAGATAACACTATCGATTGCGTAACATAAAAGTGAAGATCTGACGTAAAGGTGTCATTCGGACACACGTAGAAGATAATGCCGCGTCGCACTGTCGTGTTCTGCGTGGTTGCACTTGCATTTCGTGGGAAGATACATACAATAGTGAGAAAAGATGCAAGTCGGAACACGCAGTTTGCTATACGGAAAGGCGCGATGCGTCGTTCCTTCTTACTCGTCTCGGTCGTCATTAGCGCGAACACGTGCTCTCGGCGATTGATAATATCGCGTGAAACAATAGGAACGCGAAATGGTTTCGCTCGTCACACGGGGAAGATTTTCGTCAAATAAATCGTCGTAGTTGTTGGCCTCCAATCTTTGTATAAGCATCGTAGAAAAACTCGAGATTTATGATAAAAGGTTAACGATTGTTAGTGATTTTTTCAAGATACAAGATCGTGAAAATATGAAAGAAAATTTTGTTGGCATCAAATAATATTTATTCTTTTTTTTTGCTGTCCCTCTAAAATAATTCGTTATACTTTCGAGTTTGATACAGATACGTGGCTTACGCAGCAAACCGGTAAAAATTATGAATTTTTCGTGAAATATTTGCACAAACCGGGTAATATATATATTCTGACCTGTCCGCATCATTAATTATTGCGGTACATATACGATTGAGTTCCCTTTGACTTGTTTGTCCGGTTTTTGCGGGTGGTCTCTTATAATTGCGGCGGAGCGTACGTTCAATTCGCACGACTAATTATACGGTAAAGCTCAATTTTTTGGAAATAAAACGTACGCAAACTGCATACGGCGCGAAAGACGTGTGCTCAGAAAGTGTGACGACTATATTTGCACGATCGTTCTAATGGAGACCACTTTAATAGAGATCGCGCCAACTGACCCGTGAATCATCTTCGTGATTAATGTCCGTTAGAAATTAGATTACCTCGCAAATTTTTCTCTTATCGCGCAATTAATTTTATTAACGGATAAGTAATAATGAATAAGTACCAGATATAATTACATAGAAAGGATTTATCTTTAAAATATTGAGTTTAAAATATTGAGGCTTCATTCATTCTAAGAGTGATAAGAAATAAAATGTTATTCGTCATAATTATTTAGATATAAAAAATAGAATGTATATTTAATGTAATCTCGAGACAAAAATAATTTTATTTGTTAGAAAATTTGATCCCAAGTCGTTACAGCATTTCCAACTGAAGTCAAATAATAACAGGATTCGACATACTGTATGCGTGGAATGTGATTCCGTGCCTGATATTGTTATGCACCGACGTGTCTCGGTATCAGATGAGCGGATAAAATGACGGTGAGATCAGTGCCGATGCCTGGACGTGTCCGCAAGGAAACGTTCGGGCTTACATAAGCTCGGAAATCGTTTATTATTCACCGTGGAACTGGGTGAACTACTCACGTTGTTTAGCACCTCGTCTTTTGTCTGGTTCACTTTTGCTAGGACGATCGGTGCTCTTCAAGGTTAAGGTAAAGACCTCTCGTGAACCTGTCGCTTCCGCCAGATCTAGCTGGTCCAAATCGTGGTTTTATCCTGTTTCCTGCAAAATAATTTTAACGTGTTCGAGATTATTGTCATCAAGAACATATAAATCAAAGTTAAATCGAGATTCTTATTAGTCTAAGTTACGGGATATCCTTTTTATAACTCATCAAATTAGTTCTGATATTTTTTAGGAATAAAAATACAAAGTATAAAAATATTTAAAATATGTAAATCTGTTGGGAAAAATCAAGTCCTGTTCTCGGAAAGATTTTCTGTCTATAATGCTTTCGCAGAGAGCGTACCTATATGAAGCCTGTTTGAATGTTATTTCGGAAGATATACACGAGACAGCTGGAGGAGGCGCGAGCATCCCGACGACAATCCAGTTTCGATATGATCTATACGAGGCGACATTAATCTTGCACCGTTATTACTTCGCACGCATCAGCCTTTATATTGTCTCCGAAACTGTATACTCAATCTTCGCGTTTCCGCGATCGGTTGTCTCACATATTTTATCACACAGTCACTCGGCCCAACTGAACTCGCGCGGACTTCTAGTTAAAGCTCTCGCGTTACTTGATCCCGCGAAGATTGAGATGAGGATATTGCGCGATACAAAGTATACACTTGTGCAGTTTCACGCGCTTTACGGTTATTTTCATTACGTGCGATATAATGGAGAAGCGAGGTGACATTGAAATATTCCCGTCGCTGCGGTGAATCGCGGTTTCTAATGAGTGATAATTCGCGTTTAAGCAACGCCTAAGTTGCATTCATCAGAACGACAGTCAGGGAGCGAAACCGCTAAGTTGCGCATACCGCTTGAACTGTGTTTTATTTCGCGAAACGGAGTAATAATGTAGAATTTATTCGACGCGACCTCGAGTACCGTAAAACATAAATAACATCGCGTCCAAAGGCCTGATAGGATTAATACGTTGCCTGGCGAACACTCCGGAATTTCGCTATTACGTTTCCGAGTTACCGATTCGCTACGCTTAAACATCTCCGATGACTGCGCGTGCTTTTACGGATTAATTACGACGGAAAGCGTTTGTATGAGGCTTGAATAACGTGAAATTTAATCTGGCGCACGCGCCGTCATTAGACCTGTCTGTAAAATATTAATAAGGTGTATTATATTGTGTCGATTTTAATGGGCACATTTTGTGCGCCATGATTATCGATTTAACACGCTTAACGGATGTCTGTCACTGCTAATATCTCCGTATACGATTAAAAAAAAACCTGCTCGATGAAAGTGAGGTTTCTCTTTTCTTGCCTTTTTTTTATATCGATTCAAAGCTGAGATATCTCTCTTCTTATTTTTTCGCGAACGTATTGTCGTATAATTATCCATTCTCCACACTCGCCACCACACCTATCGCGATTCGAAAAAAAAAACCCCGAGATAAACGGCTGGCGTATTTCTCTCGACAAGTTCACCGGACGTGTTGCACCTAATTATCCATTTCCCACGCCAAAGGTACGTTTATTTCCGCCTTGCGTTTCGCGCAAGGATGCGAAAATTCCTGTCGAGGTCACCTGCCTCGTATTAATTTTACTGAACAGCTCCTAGCATAATTATCGATTTTCCTCGCTCGATCCGCCGGCTATCAAGGGACACATATACGTTCAATCGTATGTCGGCTTCGTGCTCGCAGGTGTCGGTTTGTTTGCCATCAGGATCGATGGAACTTGGGCGTACGTTAACCCTACGGGGACGTGGAAACGACCCCATTTACAAACTCGCGGGGAATTCCGACACTAACGGTGATGATTATCGGTCTTCGTCGCAGTTTTTATACGAGCGGCAGCTCGAAACAATTCACCGCCATCTCGCCGCATCGCGCTGCGACATACCATAACTTTCTTGCACAAACGAGTCCATTAGGAAACATATACCTGTCTGCCGTTATGTTGATGCACCTCGATGCCGTCCTTTTTCGCATGCTGCAATTTTCGTTGCTATTTATGCCTCGCGTGCGTCTGCCGGTCCTAATTGACAATTGTTGCGTGTCGCACGGTTTTACTACCAGCTTTAATATCGGCTTGTAAGCATATTATAATAATATAAGTTATAATGAATCCTAGATTGTTGTTGGATGTAAAATTTATTAACTACGGAAGTATTAGATTAACAAAATCTGTTATTAGTTTGACAACACATTTCTAGATTAATTTAAAGTCAATTTTGTTTTATTAAAAAATTTGATTGGTTTCTTCACTCTTTTATTTGAGTTGGATTTAAGCTTTATAAATTCTTGAAATTTTCTGCGAAGGCGAGACGCGAATTTAATCTCGACGTCGTCCGTCCTTTGGTATTTAAAACGATCGGCGAATTAATATCGAGACGTGTGGAATTCGCAGTTCGACGCTTAAATGGAACCCCCTGCCTTGCGTGACCTTTTAGAAACGCATATCCGTGAGTGTAATGTATAGTTATCGCCTCCCTCGGCTAATATTAAAAGATTGTGAGATGCAACTTCGCGGGCCCATACATCGTATGGAGCAGAAGCATGCTGCTTTTTACACAATTCGAAGCCGTCAATGCAATCTTTTGAAGATAAATCTGCCAATTGTTTTTTTTTTTTTAATACTTTTCTCTCTCTTTTTCACAGCACACACAGATAATCGATAATAACTTATATTCTAAACTTAAACTAGTCCCTCATGTTATTTTCGTCCATCGATTTTGGCAAAAGTGAGACAGAACATGTGTTTACTCCTTGACATTTTTATATCAGTTATATGAATTTTCTATATACATTTGTTCTGACAACTTTCACGGTCTGAATCTGAATTCAGATATCATTGAACTCTCCGTCCATCTCGTGCCGGAACACACAAACCCGTTTACCATTATTGATCGACACTAAACTTGCAATTATGCTCGACTAACTCGTAATATCGTGCAGCAAAATGCGCTCGATTCTCTTGCTCCTCCTTTCGCGATCCCTTGCCGGTTTCTCGTCTTTCCAAACGCTCACCAACGTATATTTCCATTTCCGGTTACTCGCCTTGAACTTGCCCCTTTACTTTGGAACCTTGGAACGTCTACTTCAGCATCGCTCTTGAATAAAACCAATTTTGAACTAAAAGTACCGTTTAATTCTGCTGAATTTATATCACATAAAAAAAAATTCAGGTGATTACGATGTTCCTTCAAATAAAATTTTAACATCGTCTGAAGCTTATGCTGAAAATTTATATTAAAAAACATGTTATTCGCGCAAAGGAAGAAATAGAATAAGTGTGATGTGCGAAAATCTTATTTTTATTAATTCGTAAATATTTATTAATTTGATTCAATATATGGACGAGTTGTTACAGAAAATATTGATATTACGAAAAACTTTATTACGTAAAATCGTAAATTGGTATTTGCATTTAATATTTTTATGAATAGAAATATTATCGTTGAACTAAACAATTGTATGGATATTTGTACTTTTTTTTCAATGATGGTGCGGCATGTCCAAAGAAAGGTATTAATAGAGCAGCGAACGGAATGCAACTACGACGAGCTGCTGGGTGTTCTGGAAAGTCTAAGCCAAGCGAAAATAGCTAGTCTGACGTGCGCGACGCGTTATGTTCTTCCGCGATGCTCGTTCCCAATATCCGCTTCGAGAGTCCGGTACAGCAACCTGGTACGAACCACGTGTGCAGTTCTCGCTTTTACGCCAGAGCCCATCGTCTACCTATTTCCAGGCGTACGTGCGAGAAATATAACTGTTCTTTCGCACAGGTAAAGTACCAAAAAAATAAAGAAGCCTTATTAGCTTCTGCAACACGCGAGCTTCCTCAACAGATAGTTCCTTAAATAACTTGCGTTTAATAAATCTTTTAAAGGTTCATTAGCTAATCTAAATGAGAAGAAGCCGTACATGAAAGCTTACAAAGTAATGCTTATGAAAGTAATTTGAGAAAAGTTCAAAGTCACAATTTTTCTAGCCATGCGTTTTAATTTGATTCATAGATTCAAATTCATTCCAGTCTATATATTACGGATTTATATTTTAATGTTTATATATAGTCGCGCGACTTATATTTTAATGCATTCGTATAAGACATTTAGAGACCGATAAAATCGACTTCATAATATAATGCGTGAATGTCAATTTGTCGAGGTTCGCGCTATAATCCACTTGTTAACGTGGCGATCATTAACTGTGGAAAAGAGAAATCCGTGTTCTCTGTCACCGAGTGCGAGTACTAGGCTGCGTCCGACATATCAAGATGCAAAAGTCCTCTTCCGGAGTGATTTGTTCTGCATCTTGACCGCGACAGGCGCCTTCACGAGCTCCTCTTTTACGAGCCTCGTGTTTACTCTTGTGTCGTCCACTGCGGATCCGAGACGAGCTGCGATAAATCATATCCAATGACCGTAATCGAGATACGACCTTATCGCGAAAGTGCGCGCCGCGATCGGGAAAATCCAGTGTAGCGAGACCGGTAGCGGGTTCGCAAGCATGATGACGATTTACGGACGACAACGATCTCGTAACTAAACAGCTTCTCGCCAGCCGCTGCTCGATAGATTAAATCTGTCCGAACCAGCGAAACTCGTCACTCTTAGTGTCTATGGCGTACTTTTCGAATTATTAATGACGGGTGGAGTAATGATAAACGATTTATACGTATGTTCAGTGTTCGGTATAGAATAATTTTTTTTTTAATCGAAGATATATATATATGGCGGTATTTATGCAGTCGATAATAATGTATATTTTCCGAATAATCTATCCATGGACATATTTAGAACGCCTTGCGATTTTGTTTGATTCTATTATTGTCAGTTTCATATTTTTAAAAGTGAGAACGGACATTGCTGTAATTTACAAAGCTTGAAGTATTTCAGATTTATAAATACGCGCCCGATGCGCATCGTTTCGTTTATTGGCAAAAATACTCCAACGCTCATGTTTTCGCTTGTTGGTTCTGATGATATCCTGTAAGTTGTTGAACTTTACGCCTGATATACCTACCGCGAGTGGCAGCGATGTGAGGTAACAGCATAATCAAAATTGCTCCGCCGACGAAATGCGTATCGAAACGCGGTCGCGTTGGTCTTCATTCTGCGAAAACCGGTACGGAGTCCTGGAAAGAAACTACCAATTGCAATTTCACGCATGCTCTCGCTAGGCAAGGGTTAACAGCGGTTAACGGACGAACCTTTTCATTATGGAAATAGCGACGCGCTCTCATGTTTCTTCGTCGCTCGACGTGTACTCGGCAAAGGCTACCGGTTCCATCACACATAGCAGAGGTTCCCAAACATTAGATTAGCCGATCGTAGGATACCTGAAGATATCCTGATGTTGTCGACAATCAAAATTTTCCAACATATAAAATGTTACAAGTTGACGAATAATTTATTGATAAGAATATTATAAAAAACGTTAAGCAATATCGTATTCATTGAATTTACATTATTCATTCATTTACATTATTTGTGTTAACTATACGATGCAGATTTCGGATTTTATATCCGTCAAAGAATTTTCTAAGAATGACATTTATTTTGAAATATGAAAAACTTTTTCTGCTTAATTTTTTTTTGCATATAAAATATTGCATATTAATAACTTATCTTTGAATAATATTTTGCAATAATGCGGTACTGCGCACACCATTTTCTTTCAAAAGATTGATCTTTTTTTTTTTTATACTCAACCTCCTCTTTTACTACTGTATTTCTTCTAATCTGGAAATATATCCTATCTGAGATTGGGAACCTCTTTATGACACGTGTCCCGAGTAGCCAGCAGTACTGGCGTCTCTAATTCGCGCGTTAATTTGTAGCTGCGGCGTGTTTCCGTATTTGATATTCGGTTAATTTGCAGGCGATCTCGCACGGATAAGCGGACACGTGAGAGTCAGGAGTATACATAATATCTTCTTTTCCCGATCGTGATATTCCGCATGGCGCGTCCTGAAGTATATTTAGCTACTACTCAGAATGTGTGCGATTCGAATATCGGACAGTTCTGAATTTCGTGGAAACCCTTATCTAAAGGCTAATTGGAGAATTTTATGCAAGAATTCTTTCCTCATCGAAGAAATACACGGCTTTATTTCGCGAATATTTACGAATCGATTAGTCTCTCGCGAGAATACATCGAATATGTATTTTCGAGTTTGTTTACTAAAGAGTATCTTTCGTTCGCTAAAGAGAAAAGAGAGGCGGTTGGGTCTTATTTAAGAAAATTTATCCGCGATCTCTCCGCACTTTGCGTCGCTCGAATGAGCGCGGGGACACGCGTTCGAGGATTTCGGAATGAGGATAATTACATCGGGGTCCTGGGGATGCAATAAATTCGCCGGGGGCTCCATGTTCGCGTATGCCCGTGGAATTTGCTGGGAGACGTCTTGTCCTCCACTTTCTTTATTTTCGCCGTTCAAACCTCTTCTCTCTCTCTCTCTCTCTCTCTCTCTCTTTCTCTCTCTCTCTCTCTCTCTTTCCCTTTCTCATTCTCCTTCTCCTCTTCGTGGTCCGCCGCAAACCCGTAATTTGCCCGTTTAATCCTGCCGCGATTCCAACGAGCCCACAACCAGCTTCTTCGTGCTCCGCTAGCGCCTGTCTGGTTTCGTGTCAAACATTGGATTCACCCTTCGGGAATGCCAGCGGATTTCCTAGAACCTTAGCGATTCAACCTCGGCGAAATAAAGGGATAAACACTTTAAAACGATCTCGGGAACGAAAAATGTGCTTTCGAGCACAATGTGGGTTCAGAAAACTTCGATTTCTTACACTATTTTATCATATATAAATTAGTTGATATTTATGAGTTACCTACGTTGCAAAAATGCGTTATTTTTAATATATATGATATATGCTTCGTCATTTCTCTTCTTCAAATAGAGAAATGATTCTTCCCATCTACGTGACGCATCATTCAATTATTGATCAATCAATGCAAATCAATGTAAATTCATCGATACCTACTTTCACATTTTTTTAGACGGTATTTCAATGTCGAATTGTACCGTTTGAATACGTTTTATAATCTAATGAAACTGGTACCATACATACATATAAATTGCGGACCGCCAAGACATGTATCAAGTCGTTACAGCCCGCAGCATTCGATAGAGGAAATGTTGATTTTGCTCAATGTTGCTGGTTGTCTCGAGAGTTTACGTGTTCAATTCCTCGCTGTAATCCGCGCGGCCTCGCTCGAGCGGTTCTGCGGATTGAAAAACTTTTCGTTGATTGGATTTCGTCGGAAGTTGTCGGTGAGATTAGGCCAAGAGAGAGAGAGAGAGAGAGAGAGAGAGAGAGAGAGAGAGAGAGAGAGAGAGAGAGAGAGAGAGAGAAACTTTAAGATCGAGCGTGTAACGCTTCGTTTGAATTGCGTTATCTATCGCCCGCGGCCGTGGGATGGGAATCTGAGAGAAATGCACATAAATCGATGGTTTCGTTCGTTCGCCATCCGTGCGAAAGAACATCCGTCTGCGAAGCGCGCGCTAAGTCGAATCCTCGATTAATCGGAGCCTCGTCTGATCTTGGCAGTCTCACGGGATATAGCTTCGAGACTGCCGCGTTCACTTCCGGAAGGTCGGGTCGAGTTTAACTGCTCTTCGGATCTTCATCCGAGATCTTAACGGACCATTACAGCTTGCGCACATCTTCGAATGCATCGCCCTAACGAGCCTTCTTTAAACCGAAGATAATAGTCTTCCGTTAGAGCTTGTTGTAGTCATTAAGTAAAATCATCCTTTATTTTCAGTTTTCTGATCTTATTGATCCGATGTTCTGCAGTGAATATTTCATCCTCACGTTGATTTGATACCTCATTAATTAATTCGGCCCAAAATTCCAGGTTCCATAGAGAGAACTTATATATACGTGCGTTCGATTCCGCGAAACGGAACGCGCTCGGCAGTCGGTAATCGCGCGAATCCGAGGAAAAATCGATGCCTTTTCTGCGTCGGTTCACGCCGCCGCCTCGACGTCATCGTCGACGTCGACGTCGCATTTGATGTGGCGTCTCAAGGTCTTCGTGAGGGAGGCCACGGTGTTCCCCGACAACACCATCTTCTGGTCTAGCCTGTGAACTGCGACCGTGGAAACGGGGGAAAACCATCCGGCGCGTCGCGTCGCGTCTATCGACCACGTACCGTCGGCGCCGCGCAGCGTCGCGACGCCAGCCAGAGAGAGAGCCCAGGGGTTCACTGCGCTTCACCTTTCGGGGCGAGCCCAGGCCGAGCCGAGCCGAGCCGAGCCGAGCGTCTCGAGCCAAAGCCAAAGGAGAGAGTCCGCGTGTCCGGGGGAAAAAAAACTCGACGTCGTCCTCACAGACGTTTTCCTCCTCGCGTCCTCGTATCGTTATCGATATTATTCCCGCGTTGCTTCGGCAATATGTGGTGTTGTAAACGACTAGACGCTTCCGATTGGCCAGTCACGACCGTCGTTCGAGGTAACATTTCCTGTCTGCACGTCGCTGCTACCGCTGCCTCTTACGTTCGAGACGCCAGTCGGTTGTTGTTCTCGAGACTTCTTGTGTTTCTCTTCTCTCTCTTTCTCTATATCTTTCTTTCTCTCTTCCTTCACGGGCGCTTCTTCAGCTTCCTTCAGCCGTTCCGCTCCTCCACCGCTTCTTTGCCGCACCGAGAAAAATCAGACGGAGAGAAAGAGAGAGAAAGAGATTTCGCATACCTGTGTGAGAAGAGACGGGAGGAGATGAAGGTCGAACGGTGTCCACGCGAAACGGGTCGCCAGGCCGTAGACCTTCGCGAGTTGCTCAAATTTTGGCGAGACGTCGGATCGCTTGTGTGTCGAGCCAAAATTTCTTCCCAAATATTTCCTTCTTTGGAAGCTGACGGTCGATTTTACCAACCTCCCGTAGGTTTGCGTTAGCGATCGTTAGGTCGTTGACCTAAAAATATCTAATAGGTCGAATAACGTGGCGCAGAAAATAAAATCGTTTTTTAACAAATTTGTGAACAGAATATGCGATTCACCTCGAAAGAGCTTGGCAAAACCGCTCGCCAATATTTTTACGCTGACAGACAAATCCATCTATCCGTTCGATGAACTAGGTGACGTTCTTGTCATCGGATTCTCTCTCACATTTTCACGCTGTTTCGTTGTAAAGAGGGATTAAAAGCTTTTCGCAATCGATGCTTTTAGCTTTCTCGTTCAGCACTCGTCAAACACTTGGTTCGATATCGCCCGGCTGTTTTTCCTGTGTCAAGGTCGAGTACCGCGAAATGGATTCGTCCCAGTTAGCTTGTTGAGTAGGTGATGAGGGATTATATCAGACAAACTTACACCGTGATATATTACATTTATCATTTCTGATCTTTTAAGCGAGACTTAATTATATCGTATATGCTTGAATCCGGCTACACGCTTCTGCCTTTTTTGTGTATTTTACCGCACCTTTTTTGTGAATTAATTAAAACATTTTCTTGCTACGAGATTTACATGGATGAAGGTTGCTCGTATAGAATTTTGGTATCAATTATTAACGGATAATTCTGTGATGAACGCAATGACGAGGACGTGATATCGATTACCTCTTATCACCTCAAGGCTTC
Source organism: Temnothorax americanus (assembly GCF_048541705.1). NCBI lineage: Eukaryota > Metazoa > Arthropoda > Insecta > Hymenoptera > Formicidae > Temnothorax > Temnothorax americanus. Next base: position 110,849 of record NW_027509814.1, read on the forward strand.
TCAATCGCCATAACGACCGCGCTAAATTTAGCATCGGCAATTTCGCCGCGCAATCGTTTATGAAAACAAATCGCCCGTAACGGACTCGTGACATAATACGACTTTGTTCGATCTATCGGAAGCCGCATATCGACGATCGTTTCCTTAATCGCATTGAACGCTCGGATTGTTTATTCGCGATTTGATTCTCTATTTGTCGGTGACGCAACAAGCGCAACCTCCCTCGCGATCATTGATTTTCCTCTTTATACTTCGAGCGCAGCGTATCGGCGGTTGTCGGCGCTGCGGTTATCCTTGCTGTAATGCGGGTGACGCGACGTGTGCGCGTGCAGTCGCCGCGGCGGTCTGTTCTGGAATTAGTATAGCCTAACAAGCTGCAACTGCGATTGCTTTGGATTGAGGCTGATGCAACGATTAAGGCTGATTAAAGCGATTAAAAATCGGATGGGTCAACCTTAGATGCACCTAGATTTCTAATGACGGTGGCGATCGGCTTACAGGGATAATTTGATTTAATCCTTTTAATTCCATAAAGATTACAAGTTATAGATTTTAATGCGTAGCCTGATTATTTTGTTTGTTTTTTTACCTACGAATTTTTTGTATCTAATTTAGAAAATCGAAATCTTAAAAATCTGGAATGTCTTATCTATCTAAATTGATGTTAAATTGATCATGATTCGCTCTGTCGGAAATATTTTACTTATAAGTAACAACTGAGCTATTTCCTTGTATAATTTTTACAAGTCGTAGCAAGCGGAGTTAATCAAGAGTTTAATGTCTTGTTCTTCTCACTAACGCTCGCGAGCAAGTATTTAAAAAAGAATTTGCGGCACATAACGACCGAGTCGGCAATTGCAATTGCGTTAACACCGGACGTCGTGAAACTGACGTTAATTCCCCAGCCTGCACCAGATTTGGACTCGCTGGGACATCTGGGACATGTATACCTCTGCGTGGAAACAAGAGGTTTCGCGACACGTGGATCTTTGCGCGACGTTTATATTAAGCCTTCGCGTAAAAGGCTGAATCATTCGAACGTGCAGCACATGTTTATTTCATTGCACATGCAACTCATGCGTATAGCACTAATCGTTGCAATGTATAAACAAGTTATTTTTCTCTGCGTCTTATTTTACGGCAACCCTAACACTAGAACATAAAAGCACAGTATTAGATATTCTAATTTTCTCACTTATTCATTGTGTTGTATGCATAATTTGCGCTACTAATGTGAATAAATCATCTCATTGATCCGCGTGAAAGGAAGACCAAGCGGCAAAAATAACACGGCTTCCGTTATATGCGTCGGTAAAAGTATTTGGCACATCCGCCGTCTAAAGGCGTCGACCGTTCACGAGTTATTTCTGTCCACGACGACAGGGCTTTTATAGTTGAAAAAATTACTTCGGTATAATAGAACAGATTGTAACACAACTCGACAGTAAAAAATATTAATGTTTAAAAGTTAAATATTTTGGTAATAAATAATGATATGAAGAAGTAGCTTATATTTAGATTTTTATTTTTGTCGTAAAAGTCATATTTATATTCGATCTTCAAATATTCTCGTAAAAGTACTATTCTCTCCAGAGAGAAAATTATTTAAATCGCAGCCGTCGTTTCACTACGTCGTGCGTCTGATTATCTCGTCGATTATATTTTCTATTAAAGGTTAAACGCCAACGAATCTCGCGTTATCCGATCGAAGCCGTGTTGTTGGAGTTCTGTGAAATTTCATTGAAGAATCGTGACTCGCGAAGCACTACTGCCGCGACGAAACATCGTCGCCGTATACTTACCTTTGGTTTTCATGCACGCGTTGCCACGCGTTATAGTGCGCGTTATTAATATTATTATTTAATGACATTATGTAACCTATTGATTAATTTGTCAAGCTGTCATAAAATAACGTGCCGAAATTTGACTGAAATTAGCCGAATTTAACGGAATTAAACCTTTTTAATTTTAATGCACTGTAACACGCCGTCGCGCGTCAAAAAAGTATATGTATTTGATTGATGAAACGCGTGGAGACGCGCGTTATAACACGTGGCAATGCGTGTATGGAAACCAAGGGTTACGTGATACATGGCGAAATCTCCCTCGCGTATACCAGATATCAATGTGCCCACGTGTGCCAGCAACGACAACCTCTTCGAGAGAACCGACTCCGCAAGGCCCTTATGCAAATTCATGCGCGCGCCCACGTCCGCTATCGCGCCCGTCACATATATGCATTACGTATCGTGCGGTTAAAATAAAAGACGAGAACTGCCATAAGTGGCGATACGGAAATTAATCCGAAGCGCGGATGTTATATTTCATATCTGTTTTAATGATGTTTCGATATCTTATCTATTTCTGTATATTTATCTCTGCATAATTACTGGTTTTATTATACACTTTATGAGGAACTGTTTTTTTTTTTTTTTTTTAGATTTTAATACATAAGTGGTGTTTTTCACGGCGGAAGTTGTTCGATTAACCTATCTCATCGTGCAAGCGACGATGGCGCGAAGAGGCAGTTTCCGACACGAGAGACGTGATTATAGGAAACTATGAAAGCTTATAATTAGTTATAATTGCTATTTACCTGACATCATTACTAGCAAGTGCGACTTTCATCGTCACTCCGAAACTTTCAAAAGTTAAGTATCTCGTTTGATTGCACCGCAGTGAAAACCCGCCTTCGCAATAGAGTCGGAGACCTGATGCCATTCCGGATAATTTCATTTATTCATTATACATTCCTTGATTTTGAACGCGGTCATTAAGCATCGCAACGACTGTCTAGATTTTCTCCGCTCTTCTCTCCATCTATCCAGCGCGAAATTGATGCGACGCTTCGAGCGATCCGAAACGAATTTTGCCGTTACGTTTCCTGTCGACAGTTCCATCCACCTGTCGCGAAGACGAAACCCAAGGAGTCGTCTTGTATAATTCTCACGTGTATATTTCACGTCGAAAACATCAAAGCAAATCCATCATGTTCGTTAAATTCACAGATTCGTGACCGTGACCCGCATATGAAAGCTGTGCAATTAATATTGACCCTCCTTTAAAAACCGCTAATTAATCCTAGTCGGAGACCGAGATATCCGCTCAATTACTCATATGATGCTGTGTCAAAGAACTCTGATTCTTAATTCATTTTTTACCGCGAGATTTGCCGCGACAGAAAAGATTCGACAGATCATTCAACATGGATTTAAGTCGGTTTGACGAATTGCTAGAGTTTTTTTTCTTACAATTCTCTCCAAATTTTTCTAAATATATATTTACGGAAAAAAATTTAGCTAAATTTAGTCGTAAAATATGGATAACTAATATTTTTTGCAGCGAGAGAGCTATAGTTTATAGCAATAGTAGCAAAACCTTTTGTTCTCGCTGCAAAAAATGTTAGTTATCCATATATTACGACTATTTTAGCTATATGTTATAATCTTTTTTTTTCCGTGTACAATCATTTTTAGATTACTGCCGTAATTTTTGCTAGAAAAATTAATTTAAAGTACGCCAAAGAATAAAAAAATAACGTTGTAGAAGTGGGACAGTTCGGTATAACCCTGATCTGATATAAGAGCCTTGAGCGGTATATACGTATCGCGAGTAATAACCGCATAAGACGGATCGCGGCAGCTCTCGCGAACCGTCGAGCCGGATCGAGGAACCGTCGATTATCGAAGCACGGTGGCCCCGGGCATGGCGCATGTTCGATCGAGGGATCGATGGCACTTCAGAAGTCGTCGTTACTATCGGTTAATGCGATCGGATTCGAGACGATGATCGCTAATCAGCGTATTGCGAATCGGTTTCTCCCCGACAGAAAACACAGGGCTGTCTCGTGGTAGGGAGTTCCGTAATCCCGCGCGACGGCCAGCGGATTCCTGAGGATAGTAATTATAGTGCTTAACGAACAACCGCGGGCAGCTGCCACTTATCGACACCGGGTACCAATGAACGCTCGTTTATCAGTCTCTTTCTCTTTCGATCGCGTATCGGATTGTCTCGGAATGAAACGCTTACGCACAGAAACATCTTTGAAATCTTGCGGTACGGAAAGAACATATGTGTATAAGACATTCTCGAGAAAGATTACGTAACGCATTCATAAATAAGATCTTTATTAACTCAATGAAATCTATCTTGGTTTAGCATAGATGAAGATTAAATTTTGTCATGCGAAAAGAATTGAACGAATGCAACTTCAGCGAGTTAGTTTTACTTTGCTAACGTGAAAAAGTTTTAGTTTCTTATGTAATTGCAAGATGAATCATATACTTCCTGATGAAAAGCTGTGAGAATTTTTGACTGCGAGGAAGTTAGCGAACAAGAGAGTACCGGCGCGAGTTAAAGTTCGAAAAGAACGATAACGTGTGGAGATGAGAAATGTTGCTGGCTCGTTGTATCGATATGGTGGATCGCGACACGATCATCGATCACAATCGGCTGCCAGATCGAATCAATAAATAAAAGCATTGCATCTCGCGCGTAATGACGAGATTCATTTCTGTCGCGTCTAACGGGGTCGTTTCTTCCCGGCATAAAGCATCATGCTATTACGGATCGGTGATGGGAATGTTGCGCAGTCGTGTCGTAAATCCAAACGACGGACGGAGAACCGGGAGAACCGTATCGGGAGCCCATAACTCATAGACGACCGTTGCAGCGATTTAAATAAATCCTTTCATAAACATCGTCCGTTCCGCTCGATGCCCCAATTAACAGTTGCCTTTTTCTCGGAGGGGCCCCCCTCGCGCGATTGGGTGTAAAAACGAGCGTTGCGAGACAGATTAAAGGTCACCGTCCTGATTACAAACGCATAATTGCGCCGTTAACGGACGTGTCTTGACCGGTTCGTAATTAGAAAGGTAATGACCAATGCCCTATTGACCCTAACTTTCCGATCGCTTCCTTCCTCTCGCTTAGCGTCGCAATATTTTATTTTATTTTATTTTATTTTATTTTATTTTATTTTATTTTATTTTATTTTATTTTATTTTATTTTATTTTATTTTGTTTTGTTTTGTTTTATTTTCTTTATGAGATCGAACGAGGCGATCGGCCTAGGATCTATAAATTAGAAGTCTGAAAGGACGCTGGAGTAATTTAAAGACGGGATCGTTTTCCATATACAGGTCGACCACATGCTTGTTGCGTGATGCCGACAAAGTTATCGATAAAGGAAAATGCGTTCATTATTGTATCTAGCATTTTAATATCGATGTTATTCGTTATTATTCACGATAGCATCCGGAAATGAACTTTAAATATTGATACGATGTGACAGATGATTATAGATGCACTTTGCGCGATGTACCTATGTTGCTCGCGCGATCGTGGGTTAAAAGACACAGCACACGAGCGCCGATGGATCGATTTATTGCTCGCGAAGGGGGCCGAGCGATAATTATATTATGCAAATGCCGCGGCGAGACTGAAAACGCCAAATAAGCGCATGCACTCGATCCAGCCGCTCACTCTGCATAATCGGCCTCATAATGTGGCAACGGGATTGCAGCTAATTAGCTGACAACAAGAAGTTGTCGTAACGACGCGGAGTCACGCTCCTGAAAATAATTCTAGAGAATCGCCCCAGAGTATTACGTAGCACAAATTCGAGGAAAACCAGATTCCGATTTTTCCCAATATTCTCTCAGAATAATAAACGACGCTTGAGCAGCTCTAATTTAATTCTACGTCTAAATAAGAACCAGTATTATTAATTGACCAACATTAATTAATAACCTGATTTTAATTGCTAAATAACAAAAATGGATTTGAAATCATATATGTAAGTAATTTTAATGATTATCATGAAAAGGATAAGATCTGCCTGGACTGTAATTTCTCGAGTCGACGCATCTACTAATATTTTCTATATAGGTGTAATGAGAAAAGGTCATCTCGTTGCTGGTTAGGATCTTGTCCTGCTCGTGCCCATTTAGCAAGGCGATTTTTATAAACATTAATTAACGCGGTTGCATCCGCATTTCTCCTTTCCCTTTTTCTTTCGTCCTAATCACGGTTCGCCATTTATTTGCATCCAGTTGACCGTTCTTCCTTCAATCCCTGTAATTGCACCTGAATCCCGAGGTCTTTGGAATTCGCTTAGAATCGTTGTTGAGCAACCGCTACGAAAAATCGTAACGAAGCGATAGAGCATCTATACCAACTCCACGGCATGCTACAACGCAAAATGTTTCGCCATACAGCCGTGACATAACTTTCCGAAATTATTGTTTATCTCCTTACAATTTAATGCCTTACATTGTTCGCCCACATTTAGCCGGAATTCAAGTCATTCTAACCATCGCATATTTGTGCTTGTAAGTTTGTCAACTAATGTAAGTTTGGCAATTCAAACTTTGCAATGGAAACACGACTCGAGGATCAGAACTTATTAATTTACTTGATCAAAAGACTACATTACAGATAGGTAGTTGGATCTGTATTAGGAAATTTAAATTTAATTAAAGTTCGATTTAACAATCGTTGATTTAGCTTTAGTTAAAAATAAATTTTTGCGCGATTTCTTTCCGTCTAATCACTCCATCTTTTATTCGAATTAGTTAATAAGTATTTAAAACTATATCGGTGTCATCGATATCGCAAGGCAGACAATTTGAACACGCTAGCACGCAAAGAGGCAATTCTGTGTAACTTCGATCCGCACTGCACTGCTACAAATACACCGATTAAAGGGTAAACAAAAGCGAAACGAGAGGTCTAGGGTGCTCGAACGTGGCTGCAGAAATAGCCGATGGAAAGGCACGCGTCACTACCTCGAAAGTTTTAATTTTATACATGAATTGCTATTAATTACCGACTGACTATGAACGTACGGTATAATCACGACAAATGTATACTCTCGCGTTACATAATTGTTGGCGTTTCATATTTTATTTCGATTCTGCGCGTTTTTCTTGTGAAATTTGATTTGGTTGATTCAAAAATCAACAGGAAATGCGATAACAATTATTGAGACGACTGCTGCGCACGGTAAATATCCAGTGTTTATCGTGATACGGTTTCCGCATATTGCAGCCGCAGAAATAGGATAATATAAATGAGGGGAACGCGAATCGCGCCCGGCACGTCGTGGTTTCTAATTTTACGAACGGGTTGGGTCGATCCTCGCGATACCCGGTCGGCAGGAGGCATCGCTCTAAAAGCGTCTTTTGGAAGCGCGCGCGCGCGCGCTCCACATTTTTCGAGTGTTACCTCTCGCCTCGAGCACCGGTTACTTACCGCCGAAGGCACACGACGCTGATCGCGATTTCCTCGACCACGACGTCTGGCGAGCGGAGCTCGCAGACTGGTTCCTACACTCTCGACGTCGACTATCGGAGCTGCAGATTCCTGCAGACTTTGTCAGCGAAAACAGCGCGTTCTGTCCCGGGCGACGACGGTTTCCCCGATAATACCGTCGCTCGTTAAAAGTTATAATCCAACGAAAAACACGACGGACGTTATTTTTTAACACGCTTTTAGATAAATTCGTAAAGTAATGTTCATTAAACGGATCTCAAAGTAAGAATTCTACCTCGCAATAATTTTTAAATTAGTAACAAAATTGTATCAGTTTCTCTTAAGTGGACCTTACTTATCTTAAATTTGAAGCTCTGCAGTTGTATCCAAAATCTGTGAATGGAAAATAGTAAAATTCTTGCGCAATATACTCCTGCTGATTAAACTTTCTTCTAAGAAAAAAAATTACTTTTTTGGAGAACAGACGAGAGAAAGTGCGCATTACGACACTTTGCATAAAATATATGTTTACGGAAAATATTTTGCTGCATGATTTAACGCGTATCGATACGGTGTCCCGGCGTATTTTAAGCCGGGAGCGAGCAGCTTTTACGACTGTAGGCGACACGTTGCCTAAGGAAATTGTCAACAAATTAATTAAAAGACGGCGATACGAGTCAAGCGCGGTACGTAGTGCGCAACTATAGAGAATTAATAGTTACAGAAGTAACGAATTACAATGTATATACGTATATACATATATTCCAACTTAATAAAGGAAATTGCGCGAACGGCATTTTGCGTTTGATCGTGATTTTTCATGCGACCGCTTTTCCGGTCGGCTCGCTATCGGCGCGTATCGCTATTCAATTAAATTTCCCCATCGGAGTGCAATCGAGCGTCGATCGCCATTTACTACTGTATATATTATCACAAACGTACGTTTCTGCTCCCCTTCTGTTTCTTCTTTTTGTCACATTCCGATGGTTCCGCTACGACTTCGCAAATAACTTTCGAACGAACGATGGAAAATCAATTCGAAGGACAATCAAGATAAACGTCAAAAACGCTGGAAAAAGGGATAGGAAATTGTTTACAGGGAAAATTCTCCCACGTGGGAAACTGTTAATTATCTCTGGTTTCTCGACAGTGGAAGGTATAGATAGATTGTGGTCTCAAGTTAGAACGTTAATTAAAACTTATCGCGTAGATTAATGCAAATTTCCTTCGTCATAAATTAAAGCGACATTTGCATCACGTAACTGGAGGGTCACATATGCTTATTTTTCTTATTAAACGAATATTTGTGTATTTTTAATATCACTTTTTTCATCCAATGTGTAATTTTCTGTTACAGGTGAGTCGTAGATCTGTAAAATTACGTTCGCAGCAGCGTATAAGGATTTGTAATTTCGTCTTTGATTTCGCGAAGCTGTTTGCGCGAAAATGACTGCCCGAAATCCAGGTAAACCTTCATCATTTTTTGATAGCACGAAGATATTGCGTAATAAATGCGATATCTTAAAATAAACCTCTCTCACAGACATTATTTAGATATTATCTTAAGACTAAAAGGATCATAGACTTCACGACATGTCTTTCTGAGATATTTATGACCAATCCTTTCAGTAATTAGCATCAGTATGCAGTTTGCGTCTCATTTAGCGAAAGATCACCTTTCGCAAGAGCTGCTTCAATCGTGCGGAGACGCAAGTAACGATTGAATTTCGAAAATAGACTTGGCCCGATTCGCCCGTAAAATTGCTGTACGACGTTTGCCTCTCCGCACAGTTTCTTTCCGCGTTTTTTTTGCATAGAAAATTACGCGAAAAATCAGAAGAAAGATATATGCGTGCATTGGACAGTAGCGAACGAAGTTCGTGGAAAGTTCCAAAAGAAATTGCTTGAACTTTTGTTCCTCTCTGGATATCATCGATCACATTTGATGCAAAAAGAATATAAGAGAGAATTCGTTGCAAATTTCCAACTTCCAGAAAATTTCTTACCCATTAATATCGCGCGTGTATAAAAGTACAATTATTATTATTGGTCGCGGTTTTACTGCGAAAATGAATTATTGATTAACACGATGACAGTGATATATTTGTACTTTCGTGCCGAAAGAAAGTTTCAACGCAGTGAGCCACTCTGTACCGTACTCTAATCTTTAAATGTATCCCGTTGCCAGTTGGCAATGATTGCATCGATGTTCCAATTCGAGTTGAGATCACGTCAGCTGATAGTGATGCTCCATTTTTTCGAGAAAGAGTTTGATTAAACAAATAAAGATTTTTTACTTTTAAAATTGAATATTGCATACAAGACGTTTAGCTTATCATTTTTAATTACTTGATATAAAGAAGTGTGTTAAAATTTCTACAAGTCCAAAATATATCCATATAAATATATAGTGTTGATAGAATGCGACTATTTTAACAATAAGAATTCTCAAAATCAGATCTGTTAACGCGTAACGGGATCTGTCGGAAATTTAATTGAGTCTTGGAAAATTGAGCGGATATTAACGGATGACGCGGCGGGGATATCGATATGATACGGGTGTTCAATTATTATCAGAAACGCAACGAGAAATGTGCCGACCGTTAATTGTCATTTACCGTCGTTGAATTAAGAGTAATTAAGGTCGGGACAGTATTGCGTGCGAAGTGATAGCGTGACGTGCGGTCTGCCAAAACAAATAAAATCTTAATTATCCGTCGCGGCCGTATTTCTTCGATAATAGAACAATTTTTTAGAAATCGCTAAAATTCCATGTTTCTTTATGAGTTCATTAATATATATATTTTTTTTTATTATCATGGAGAGAGAACATTTTTTAATAGACTACCGGATCCTTTAAAATTAATTCGTAAGTTATATTTTGCTGTACAATCCGTTAATTGGATCTAAGTCAACTGGCAACGGGATACATTTATTTGTAATTATATTTTCAGAGTTTCACGAAATGCCGCTACTTTCGACGTTTTCATAAAATCATAATAATTGCAATATTCGTCATGGCACGATATCAGTTTCACAGCACAGAAACAACTCGCATTTTTACTAAAAGATCGCGGCTAATTACGTGAGAAAGCAAAAAAGAGGACAATTTGTTCGGCAGAGATAACTCATATGTACCGTTAAAATATAGCGTAGACCTTCCTTATACGTATCGTCTCGCTACTGTCATGCTCGCTAGCTATTTGTACTTGTCGCATATAATTGGAGGCTCCTTCAACGCACGTTTCACGTGATCCATTACCAGCTTTCAAGGCCAAAGATTTAAGAACATGACCCTTCTCCTCTCTCTCTCTCTCTCCGACCATTAGAGATAATTGAATTAATCTTACAAATTCTTAAAACAAATAGCTCACCTCTTTTTGGAACTCTGGCCGCAAAAAAATGCCCCGTAATATCGCGATAATATCGCGTAATAAATTTCAATTATACATGTTTCGTTTAGAAAACGCGGAACTCTATTACGAGCGCGTGTTCATTCTTTAATTATAATCTCGCTTGCGCTTTAATTACGAGATTTTCTGTTAGCATTAGCAGTGTCTATACTTGTTAACACTTTGCAGAACTACTAGAAAGCGTATAAAAAATATTCAATATGTACGATTAATTGTTGAATTGATCTCCCGCGGCCGAACAAGTTTCCGGCCGTTGAATCGCGTGTGTGTGTGAAAGCGAATTATTTTTCTAATCCTTTGCCTCGATTTCTGTATTATCTTTCGTCCGGATGGCCGCCGGACATTCGTGCTCCGGATTAAGTGAATCCGATACTATCTGAACTTCACATGTGCTCATCACGTAGAAACAATGTATGAAAAATCGAGCACTTTGTGCTATCTGCGAGTTTCGTGTTGCGTTTCTCGCCATAAACTCGCAGCAACTTTCCTCGCGGCGGGAACGTTGCATCGCGCGACGGAAGACCGATGAGATACATGCCGAATCGCGCGCGATCGAAGATCAGATGGATGTGCGGAGTCGCATGAAGGGAGATCAGGTACACGTCGGTTGCGCTTAGGCGCAAGCAGCCGGACGAAACGATCGACTAACGCGTCGGTCAGGGCCGAAGAAATCTGCACTCGCTAGCAAAGGCCGCTATGCAGGAACGATCTATCGTTTAACGTCTTGTCATAAATTTCGCTCGGGTTAGGGCAACAGCGCGTTAAAGTGTGACAAAAGATCGATTTGACATGCGCGCTCGCGCGCACGCGAAGTTTCTCCCCTATGGCAAAGCGCGTTCAGGCTCGTAAATCACGGTCGAGATCGTAATCGATCGATGCCGAGACTTTAGACGGAACGAATTTGACCCGATTTTGCCGAACGTCCTGTTTCGACGACGGCTGACGCGGAGCCGAGAGAATTTCCGAGGAGAGGAGAAGAGCCAGAAAAATCGGGATGGCGTCCGCACGCGAGTCACTCGCGTCACTCGCGATCGAGAAAAGCGTGGCTTTCGTGAGCAGGTTTTTGGATTTATCATTGTATTCGTTGCGCATGATTGAGACACGTTCGAAGCACGTCAGAATTGTTTCCCCGCGAGAACTCGCGAGTTGCGAATAGAGAGCACTCCCATTCCGTATATATCAATCATATTGTTTACTTTCATTTTGCTCTTTATCGCTCCCGCAATTAATCGAACTCTCCGGCGACGTGCTCGTCGGTTAATTATCGCGTCGATGTAATAATCGTAAGAGAATCCGATCGCGAGACGATCTCATTGTCGAAGGGGACCGCTATTCCGGTCACGGGATGGCGTGTTTGACGGATCGCGTTACCGTTGACCTGAAAGGCAGGTAATAACGACAATCCTTGGGTAAATCATCGTAATGAACGTCCTACATATTCGGCCACAAATAGCATCGTACGATAGTGAGCACGCCGCGATGTTCGCAAGAAGCGAATAAACGGATCGGGAAAATAACGAGAAGCAATAAATAAGTATAATAAGTATAATAACAAAACTATGTCGCGGTAATAAATTTGCTACGATAAGTTGCACGTTATTGATGATAGAGAGAATTCGGAGACTTGATGAAAGTTTACGATATTACAATGTAATAAGCATACATTTGAAGAAATATATAAAAATACATTTACTTTATACATATAACGTTGGAAAATATACGATTATTTTTGTATTTTATATCGAGATTCATGCCGACTGACGTAACAGCCGACGTGACGACACCGATGATATTTTTTTATGCGAAAGTTGGACGTCGATCGACAGTTTCCCACGTCATCATCGTTTAGTCATACGTGCAGCTGCTTAGCTGGTGGTATTATTAATGTGCGTAAGAATTACGGGCGCTACAAAGGTCGTGCGCGAGCTTAACAAGGTACGGAAACACGTGCGTAAAGACTCTGCGCCTGTGTCGCCTCTGTCGCAGGTGCAAGTGCACGTATGTATATGCATACGCAGCCCGCGCCCCGCGCTCGCTTGAGGTTGGTCACGGTTTATGTGGCCGCTTCGCGATATTACGGTTATCCCCTTAGTGCTTGCCGCGTTCAGCATGCATATGTTTCTGAATCACGGCCGTTTCTCCTTAGAGGCCACCCACGCAAATCTGCAATCATCGGACCGCGGCGTTTCGCAATCGCGCTCGTTCGAGCGATGACGACGAATTCGACGCGGCCGCGCCAATGCACATAACGTGAAAACGAGAAATGCAACGAGAAAGCATGAATCGAAGTTCTGCAGCATGACAATTAGATATTGATAAGATTAGATTAAGCTTTTAAATTGAATTTGTGGCTTAAAATATTAATCTGATATATACATGTATTTTACATCGATATTCTTCAAACTTTTCCTCCTCAGAATTTCTCGGAACTTTGTGACTTGATCGTTATATTAGCGTCAGAATAGTCGCTGTTGACTAAAAATAGTTTAAGAGATTCATTCAGAAATCGGTTTCTAACCATATAATTATACAAATCTACATTGTAGACGTTGATTCGACATGAAAAACATTTCTATATTGGAGAGCTCGTTTGTTAATACCGTCACGTACTAGTTTGAAACTTTGTTGGGGACGAGTCTCAAAAACGTCGTTAAAATAACGCTTTTTTTTAGTTTCTGAGACATTAAGAATTCTTGCCAAGAACTGGCATAAAGTCTGAAAATAGGCTGAAATTTCCGTTAGATAAAATGTTATTACGTCCGTTTGCTAGATACTTTTTTGGCTTCCTCCCAAGGCTGTATATTTTATAGATAAAGTTACCAGAAACAGTTCCAATTTTGCACGAAATTCCCGAGCCCTTGAATTCTTTTATAAAGGTCTTAGATACATTCGAACCATGGGTGTAATTCAGAAAGATTTTCAATGTTTTCTTCATATTTAATTATTGTACAAATATACGTCAGAATTTTTTCGCATCGTCGTAGATTATTAATAGAATGTGGATTTTCTCCAGTAATTACGTGTATTAATATCGCGTCTGCGGTAAAGCAACCGAATGAAACACTGTCACGTCAGACTCTGCGGTAACTTTCGAAAGTGTCTAATTAGTTACACTTTCAGACGGCACTTTTAACTGGGCCACCATAGCATGATTGGTAGCCATTAATCAAAACAGTTTATACTTTATATTTGTCCTAACAAGAAAAAAAGTACATACAATTAACGAAAAATAAAAATTGCATAGCGTATTTGAGAGATAAGATCCAATATTTGTTAAACAATATTGTAATCTAAAATTTCTATTCAACATATTTCACGAAGTTCCATTTGCTATATTAGCTTCCAATCAGAAAACCTTTTTAACCGCTTACTCCTGTATTTTTTCTACTTCAATTAAACGTTCGAGAAGTTAGCGTTTGAGCTCGCAGAGCTTACGCGCAAATTCCGCTTTATTTCCCGTTATTAAAAATTTGTATTTGTGTCGCGCGCAGCGAGTTACGTCGTATACCTCTTCCGTCTTCCTTTATTGCGATACTCGGAATTTACCGAGGGTTTCGGGCAGTCTGACTACATTCTGCCGTGACCACTTGCACCGCCGTTTACAAACATCACTGGCGGTCTGCAAACACGTTGCGTACATGCAGATCCTGATATAAACTTCCAGACATCTCCGCTTGAGCCGTGTTTGCCGCTGCGATGCAGTTCGGAATGCATCGAAACCGAACTGGATTGTATTGTTGTGTTCGCATAATCCGCGCGAGCAATCCTCCGAAGCGCGAGGATCTACTCGCTCATCTCCTTATAAGTGGAGAAATTGATGGATTTGCTATTGCATTATTATTTCTCAAAGCTATGCTTTGTTGACTATATTGGAAAGTAATTATTTATTTATTATTACGTATCACGTACGTGGTGGTATGTTTTACTTAAAAAAATGTACATAACTGGATCTGTTGTACGAAGCACAAGGTTAATTTCATGAACTTAAGGGGAGATCTCTGTTGAACGATAGCAGTGCCGTGTATTTAAGGCGTTTCCGGACCGTAAATAGAATACCTTTTATGCGAGAGAGGGTCGCGAACCCGCACCATTACGGTAGGATGATATTTTACGTTGAATTGATCGTTCGATCGTTCAGCACGAGCGAACACCTTCGCGCGCCCGTTGAAGTATTCTTCTCCGTTTTGGCGCTACGAGAAATCGCGGGACGATTTCGTATCTGCGATCAAGGAAGAAGCCGGGCCTTCGAGCTGCTCGCAAGATATCGACGTCGTAAAATTTTACGAACCATATCGCGATCGCGAAGGTTCGGCCGAATTTGTTCGTTAATTCGTTGCGTCCTGATACACATCTCGACAAGAGTTATGTCAAGAAAATTGAAGTAATTAGAGAATCGAAATTAAAACTTATAATATCAGGTATCAGAACTGCAAGAAGATAGTATATCAATTGTGATGACTTTTCGAGTTTAATTAGCAAGAATATACTTTTAGGATTTGTGTTTTATATCTTCCTTTATTCGTGGATTTAGTCTCGGCGGGCCAATTTTACCATCAGAAATATTTCGGTCGCGAGAGACAATTGAAATTGTTTTCTTTGCGTCGGCGAAAGCGTGAAAATGGGATGTGATGTTTTTGCGTTAACGTGACGAACGTGCGTCCATGTATTGTGAATATTACAATGGCAAAAACAGCAGAGAGAGATATGGATCGATGATGCCGGGCGAAGTTAAATGATTATCTTTATATCTTCCACGAAGTCATAACAATGCCATCGCGCGCGCTTTTCTTTCCTTTGTTAGGTAGTTGCGGGTTACTGGAACGCGTACGGTACACGGCGGATCGTAAATTTTGAAACTCTTGCTTATAGTGGAGTAACGGCGTCATCGCCGTTACTTCGTTTGACCACGAGAGTCGTGCGCGACGAGCTCAATTTATTCGGAAAATTAATGTACTTTAAACGCACCGCACGTATTATTTTTATCTTTGGTACGGCTACCTCTGGTTATCTTCGGAATAGCACGCCATTTACGAATTGCGTGGCTTGAAAGTGGCATGTAGTTGCGCATTGCGTTGTTTATTGTACTCTTCTAGGAAGACGAGTTTATTATTCTTTTCGCAATTCATTAAAATGGAATTTTGTCATGAATCAGAACAAATTTTAGATACAGCATACTAATAATAACATTCTTTAAATTTATTGCGGTAATGTAAACTTGTTTGAAAATCTTCTTAATATTTGAAGAGCAAGGAATTTATATTATCACCTTGTCTTTTCATTAACATGACTAGTTTCGCAGTTAACAGTTAGTGAGTGCTTGCATTGATACGTGTCAATTCTATGCTATATTCTTGTTCAGCTTTTAACCAGAAGATTTTGATGGTTGAATATCTTAAATATAATATTAAAGCGGATTATATACCTAAAATACGGCGCGACGATTCTTTTCAAATCACATAATTTTCATCGTTTCTTTATTAAATCGCTTCGCGAAGCGCATCCTTCTCAGGAGTGCGATGCAACAAGAGATAGGGAGGGATGGTCTTCGGAACACGAAGAGCGAATTGGTGACGTTGATGTCGTAGTATCGACCCTCTCAGTCAGGCGCCGGCGGGCCGTCACCCTGGCAACCCTCGCCCATTCCTTTCCTTTCGCATAGACGAGACGTGGTGGTTATGTGCGCCGGCTAGACTGATGGAGGATCCTTTCTCCGTATATACTCTTCATTAGCGTCACGGTCAACGGATGGTTGAGTACACTCGAGAGAGAAAGAGAGCTAGAGAAAAACGGAGACAGCTTTCACCACGTCTTCCACTGGCATCTGAGAAGATTGGCCCCGGCTGTTGTGGACAGCCTCTTATCTCCCGACGAAACTGTTGTGGTTGACGGTTTAGAAGATTACGAGTGAGAAAAGGGGCGACACTAGGATTGCTGAAGAACAGAATCGAACAGACAGCCAGTCGTTTGTTTTTTTTAAATAAAGAAAAAGTGAAGCTAAGTTGTTTATATGGAGCGCGGTGAAAGAAGAGATAATCTGAAACAGATATAGCGGATCTTGATTATTTAGTCCTAGGAATATGTTCTTCATATCCTGTTATACTCTTTAAATATTATATTTAAATCTTGCAACGAGGTGTAGGACATGCTGATCGGATTAATCCATTATCTTAATCCACGCGAGGCAGCTTTATTTTAACAATACGACATGCAATACAGCAGTAATATCATCGTCGATACGTCAGGTTCTACTAATTTGCTTTCATTAACTACGCTTTCCAAACGATGAAAAGAGGGATTATCCATTGGACGGAATTATTCCAGTACGTTAGATGATTGAATAACAAGATTAAGAGCGTGCGAGACGTCGACCATTAATCGGGTGGCCAGTTCGAAATAACTGTTTTTAATCCGCCGATCGATTTCCTGTTAGAACAGCGCGATGTATTGTTTCTCCGCCAATCCCATTGACTCTCTTGACAATGAATAATCAGGATCGCGCGTAACGAACAGGTAGATTACGCCGGTAATAGCGACGTGTGTATATAGTCGCCTGCGATCGTACCCCTTAATTAAGTCGGTATTGGATCGATCTCGCCTCTCCTCTCTCTCTCCTTGCACGCGGATCATCGAACGTATCATTCTATCTCCTATTTATCATCGCCGCGCGCGGGATAACAGGAAGCGTCGGCCGAGGGCTCCACAGCCTCCGGGAAGCCACTCGCCTATGCTCCTGTGCACATCGGCTTTGATATATTATACGCGATATCATATTGATGGCTGATGCATCCCAAGAGGAGAGAGGAGCCTGAATGCGAAGCAATAAACCCGCTAAACCACGGGCGGCTGTAAAAGGTGGTGAATTTTTAACGAGATCCGCTATTCTTCATCGCTGCCTTTGAACTTCATCTTTAATCTGCGAAATATTCGTGCTGTGATTGGCGTTTTAATATACAGTTACCTTTTTTCGCGATTATATGAATAAAGGGCGATCTCGCACGTAGCTTTATTTTTTCCTCCGTCATTACGGATGCTATATGTGTATGCAGATTTTTTAGTCCAATGTAAGAGAAAGCAAATAACGTATGGTAAGCATTGATTTTGTTAGTTTTCTTATTCCGCTTCTGTTTTATCGAAAAGCTGATATGAAAAGAGATTGTACCGTGCGATATTCATCGCATCGGCATATAACAATCTTGAAAGTTCAAAACAAATGATTCTCCCCTCGTTTTGTAATTTAACAGTAGGGGTATCGAGCGGGCAATTTGGCGGATGATGCTAATGGTATCTTCGGGTGCATCCCGAAGACGGCGGCATCGCTATTATGTAGTTATAAGGTATGGGAGCTTGGGAGATACAGGTGCAGCCAGGAAGTTGATAAAGCGCCGCGATTCCCATACACGGTTGTCGTCAAGCGTCTCGCCATTTCTCTCGACTGAAAATTCTACATTGGATTTAGAGATTATATTTTTTTGTTGTAACTTTATCTGATATCTTCTCCCGCGTACAGAATTCTCGTCGATAAACGCACGTAGTAAGAAAAACTAAAATACACACGATGTATATAGTCGTCTCTGGAAACGATTATACTGAAATTTTCTTGTCTGACCTATAAAGCCGATGCTTGTTTTTCTTTGTCTACACGAAGACGCACGTACGCCTGAGCACACACTCGTGCTCGGAACGTACGTTACCCGAGAAAGTTATTGGCTCTTTCGTGGTGGATGCTAGAACGTTAAGACACACGCAGAACGGGGGGCATAAAACCGATAAGGATCGGAGCGTGCAATCAGGGAATCTTATTTGCGAGAATGTTACGCACACGCGGCGGGGTTAATTATCGCAATTGAAATTTTTACGGGCAAACCCCCCCCCCCCCGGGAAACGATGAATTACGACGTCGTTTATGGTCTCGCGATGAAAAGATGATCGATCGATCATAATTGCCTTGAGAATCCGGTAATTTCGCGCGCTTGCGATTTGACGCGCGATTAACGAAGACCAAAGGAAGTGATGGGAATTTTCTCACTTGCCAAGACGGCGACGGTTGATTTTCTTGATGCCTTTGGCAGAAGGGTGTATTTAGGGAAATCCTATCTCTTCAATAACGCCTCGAGCGAAACGACGAGCTGGTCTCAACGTAAATGAAGAAAATTAACGCAAAAATAAAGTAACCCACATTAAATAGTATAATTTTATGCAGTCGAGTTTGAAAAATAAAAAAAATTCTCAACGCCGAGGAATTTATATGAATATCTGTATAACCGAGTTTTCAAAGTTTCATGGGTTAATTTCGTTTTGAATAAAAGTCAACCATCATCCAAGAACCATAAATAATGTTTTACAGTTATATATATACACGTCATTATACAGCTCACAACTGTCACATTTAATTGCATTATAGCCGACGGAAGGGGAGATCACTGCGTTCGCTACCACGCCTATTCCGTCTGCGGACATAAAGTATTTACGAGCGGCTGCTTCCTGCTTGAACGGAAACCTGGATACACCTATGCATTATCTAGGCTGGCAAGAAGACCGGCACGTCACTTTTAGAAAAGGGGAGGATGCAGCATCTCCCACGTAACTCGAGGGATACGGTGTGCTTTAGCCCCACGAGAGAGAGATATAGAGAGATATGCCGGATGCTGCGGATTCCCACGTGTAGAAGTCGAGCCGAAATACTCGGGACTCGGCTAACTATATATACCTACTGCAACTTACGTTGTCTCATGTTAACTTTAATCAGAGCAGGTCTTTCTTATTCCAGTTGTGGGGCTGATACACAACATCCGACATTACCGAGGGACGTGTCTTCTTCGAGTTTGTAGCATTGCGTGCATATGCAGCGAGAGATACTGCACTAAAATATTCTTTTTTCATAGAGATTAATCGTGTGTTAATTGATAAAAAATTTGCGTCATTTTCCATGTCGTGCAATTCTTAGATTGATTAACCGGTATTGTTGTTTCGAAGAAATATCTACAATGCAATTCTTTCGATCTCGAAAGCATCTCGCTCTTATCTCAATAGGTCTTCTTTATTTTAATGTCTCGCGATGCTTACCCTCATCAAAACGATCTTATTTCTTCGTACCGTCCAGGAATCGTTGTTAATCACGCTAAAAAGCGTTCCGGCCATTCGCGCGCTATTATACTTCGTACACGAGCAATTTAATTCGTTCGAGTTAATTTACTCCGCATAATAGAAATCACTTTGCTTCGAAATCTTGGCATGCTGCGAAACGAATTTCAAAACCCGTTTTGAGGCAGAAACGGAGACAGGCATGAAACTGCCGTATCTCCGGCGACGCGAGGAACGTCGCGAGGAGTCACGATGCTGATTAAAAGATCGGTCCTGAAACAGGAGCGACTTCATGCTCGGTGATGCGTATAATCTTCTCCTGTATGAGTAACGTCGATCTCGACAAGCGTATACGAAGGACGAGCCGAGAGAGCGACAAGCGCACCGCTTCTTTTTTAAATTACGCTTGTCGTACTACGCGCGCGATAAAAATTAAGTGAACGTCATTTATTGATCAAACTTTTCATTCGAGTCAGACTCACACTTCACCGTGCATATCCCTTTTATCAATCTCGTTTGCGTCATTACATTCTATATTCTGCGTTTCAGGAATTAAATCGAATTTACATAACGAGTGAACGCATATTAACTGTGTGCGTCATAAGGAGTAAAATTTAATCTCAAGTGACACTAGACGTTGTCATATTATTCTTTATTTTAATTTGATATTATTTTAATTCTTAGTTTGAGAACTGGTAAACTGATTTTCTTGAAGCAAATTGTAATGTTTTTTTGTTTGAAAAATGTCTGAAAAAGATTTTCCGACACGTAATTTGAGCGCTTAAAGATATAAGAGCGTAAGGATTTCTGTCTGCGAAAAATCGACCGCAAGAACCACAGCGATTTAATCAAGACGATGGGGCTAATGGGAACGGCACTCTTGTCCGGTCCTATAATTCTCTCTCCAAAGTACAGACGACTTGACAGCCCAGAAACGTTGTCTTTGTCCGGAATTGAGCGGGTCCGTCCCCCCACAATTGCACGGTTAGCATTTTCTTGCGTCTCGTGCGCCGAGTCTAGAATTAAAGCAAACTTGAGCAATCGGTCTTGAATATTTTTTTTTTTCGATCGGCATTCGTGACCATCTCCATAAAAATTTTCCAAACAATATCACATATACGTGCAAAACATTAACCCTATATTTAAATAAATCGACATTATTTTCACGCTCTAGCTGATCAATGCGTCGGACGTTATAATTATTTTGTAAATTTGAATCGCTAAGTAGGACCACTTTGCTTATTGTTCAACTATTACATTGCCAAGTAATAATTGTCGCTGGGTATTTCGAGGAGACGGCGCATTTTTTGCATTGTTATCAAGCGACGTAGTTGTTATTGTCAATTCGTGGCGCATTGTTTTCGTCGAATGCATCATCAGCACGCGCTGATCTGATGATTCATTTTTCAGCAGTATAAGGTATATGAGATCGAGAGAGCACGCACGATGCGAACGCGATACTCCCGGCTTCCTCGAGAATCGAGATCAAAGACACTGGAACGTCTGACAAATTTGAGTTTCAAGGACATTCGAGCCTCCAAGAAGGAGACATTTTACTATTATGCAGGGCAGTCTCGGTGAACTTTAACATTAGTTTATCCAAGTCGGAGCTAAAACAGTTGAATTTCTTTTTCTCAAGATATAAACGCGGGCTGTTTATTCCGTACGGAGAACAGGCGGAATGTCTCGAGTACCTATGTCACAAAAAGCGTTGAAAGAAATTGCGGAAGCGGGTATAGACCGGTCCTTCGGAACCCTCGCCCCGGCGCGGCGGCCTCCAATTTACTTTCGCGTTTTCCCTCGGACGGTGTTGCTTCGCGAACGATGCTTCTCTTCCTCGCTTTTTCTCCCCTGCCCTGCTCGACTTTCGCCGACCACGCTCGCTCATTTAATTTGCGACCGCGGCAATAAGAAACGGCGGGGCAAGAATCTTCGAAGACGCGGAACCAATGCGGGCTCTCGACATAGGCAAGAAGATCCACGAGGAAGGGGATATTTATTACCGTTGGCTGAGAAATTATCGGCGCCGTCGTTCCGTTCCGTCCTGCGCCACCAGTGGAAACGACGATCCTCGGTACGAAATTATTGGCGTCCCTTTGCGCGTCTTCCGAGAAACGATCGGGCGACCTAATTTCCTCCGCCGTGCCCACCGCGCGCGATTCTCGCGGCGAATAAAGGATTGAAGATCTCTATGCCAATTATGGCGTTCCGTTAGGTTTCCAAGGCAAAGAGGCGAGGTTTGCAAAGCTAGAAATTGCATGGGGCTACGTTTGGAGTTGTAAACTATTTATAACGAACAATAATAACCTTGGAAATTGATTTCGAAACTTTAAAACTATTCGAAACCGCACATTTCTAACTAAATTGAAGATTATCAGGCTGTAAAATGATAGAACATCCAGCTTCGCGAATTCGTCATTCTATAAATCTTTATTTCGGTGTATTCTCATGTATCTCTTGAGATTCACATATTTTTGATTTCATGGATCTTCAAAGTCTTCCTTAATAATCAGCGGAAATAATTTGTCATTTTGTCATTTTGTTATTCAACTTGTTCCGCGAAAAAATCGCAGATTTTTTGCAATTTACTGCAATTTTAAAAGTGGATGGCAACAACACATTGCTCGGTGCGCTTCCAAACACGTAATCTCCGCAGCGCGGCGCCTAGGTGTGTTTCGCATCGGAAATAATCATAATCATCCTCGTATTTACTCGCGATACGAGCGCGAATGCATTGCACGTGTCGGCAGCGGTCGGCCATATGATTCTGGGTCTTCATTACAGTCGCGCGCGCATATCTATACGTTCAGAAATGCGGGCTGGGAAAAGAAAATTCCGAACGAGTATAATGATCGCATGTGCATGCAACAATTATCCAAATATACTGGTATTGAAACAGAAACGAAGCACAATCACGCGAATTAATGGCCGTTAATTATCGCGGATGAAGCATTCATTTATCCGATTTCACGCGGATTTGCAACGCCGAATTTGAACCGCCGCTCTGTCCTCCACCGAACGTTCGTACGTGACTTTCCGAATAGTCTTTCTGAACTCCGCGGTGTGTAACGCACGCGAACGTCAGCGCGACTGAATCGCGACGCAGCTGGAACTTCCGTCGACCGCTCTCGGAAAAGTCGCGTTGTAAAATTCGCGGAAAACTGCTTACGGCGCGTTATAGCAGTTAGGAAACGACGACGAAACGCGGTCGTTTCGTCGCTGGTCGCCAATAGAACGCGCGAATTACAACATTGAGACGCGCGTTTGCCGTTTCCTCGTTGAACAATCATCCGCGGGAGAAAGCACGACGGAGGTGACGCAATTTGTGTGACGCGTCAATCCGACTTCCCGTCACGCGAAGAAAGGCTTATCTTTCACGGAAAGCTGATCCCGACTAACTATATACGTTTATATCGTGACATTTAGCGCGCTTTTACAGCATGCTCCATTGGAAAAAGTTCTCAATATGTCTATATTAATTATAATGTTATTTCAGAACAGCCTCGCGTGTCACTGTGCTGACGAGAGTTTAAAATTGAAAGTATTACGATTGTGAATTACCCCAAGTAATTGAAGAGTAAGCAATTTCCCCTTTTTCTTTTCCATTGGTCTGTTTTATGTGTGATTAATTATCAATTAAGTTGCCGGAATTAACATCGTTATAATCTAATCAACCTTGACCGTGATGATATTGCTATAATTATTTCATACAAGTAATTTACGATGTTGCGTTGTTGAATGATTAATGGAACATTAATATTTCAGTAATCTAATTCATCGATACAATTGTCTCATTATTATTGCCTCATTAAGTCAATTATCTCATTAATACAATTATCTCGTTAAACGTCAGTAATATTTCATGCGTAACGTTAATAAATCCAATAAAAAATAGGGCGATTAGGGGTATTTCAATTAAAATCATTATTTAATTTTTTTCAACGAAACACTAGGAATGTTTCCGAGTTGCGAGTGCCAGGTGGTTTTATAATTAGTATAGGTAAGTGGCACAGATTGTTTTTGGACTATCACGAATTGCTGTCACGTTCCAGTAAACGTCCTTTCTTCCTCCGCATCTTTTCGTGAATCACAAGAATGTTTCGAGGTTCCAAAATAACGGGTTTGGCGATCAGCCATCACCCCTCAAACTTCCGTCGATTTAGACCTACATCTTTTGCGTTGCGTTGCTTCTTTTGCGGCCTGATCTTCCATCTGCATGTTCCGATTCGTACAATGGCAGTTCATATTTAACAAATGCGGCATATCTCCGTATGTTCGAATATGTACAATGATTTCGGTTTAGAATGTTGAAAATATTTTAGAAAAAAAAGTTTCGTTCTACATAAGCTATTGTCAGAGTTACCGTAACAAAAAGTTTGTATCGCGAATCATCCATGCACATCTTTTATTCGCGTGGCTTTTGGCTCGAGCCGTCCTTTCACGAGGCTGATGCGAACACGTATATAGTGATAATCGATGCGACACGAGCCTCTCGCTAGTAACGAGTGATAAGTAATCTCCGTCAATCAACGCCTGCCCTTGGTGCTCGGCGGCGCTTGTACCTAGCAAAGTCAACTGACGGTGAACCTGGCATATCGGTCTTCATACGAGGACATCGATCGTCGTTTGAATGACTTCGTACACGAGGCACGCACGCGGAAGATCAGGCCGCAACGGCTCGCTACGTTCGACGAGTACGTAATGAATAGTGAATCAATAACGAAAACCCGGTCGGAGAAACTTCCTCGAGGTATTATTGATATTTGCCATTGTTAGGAATGTTTTGTATCGAATTACCAATCAAACCGAGCTAAACATGGAACGCGGACGGAAATGAATTAAAATACAATTTACAATTCTCTCACATAAATCCCGGTCTAGCGTACATTTCCCCGTTAACTTAACAGCGTAACTCGGATTTACGACGATTGAGAAGAATAGCTTCGCGTCTTCGACAGTGAGATAAGATTACAACGAGAAAAACAGATTTTTCACACTTTGCGGCGCTAATGTTGACGAACTGCAAATTAACATCATATTCAAGAGACGCAATTATCTAAATGACTTTCCGCAATCTCTCAATAGACTCGAATTTCACGAATTTCAATTACGTGTAATACATGATATCTCAGTGATAAACTTAATAACTATAATTTTCCAGTAATTTTACGACATTATTAAATGAAAGTAGTTATCACGTTAAACGAGTTTGTAACGACTGCTAATTTTATCACTGGCGAAGCATCATGTTGTATTTCCCGTCGCAGTCGATTGACCCTGATTTCTGAATTGCTGCGTAAAACGTCGCGCAAATAAAAATCCGATAGCTCCGTTTATCCGCGTACGTACGGACGCCGCCGTCGAGACGGCGCGCGTCCTCGACGCGTAGCGCGTGCGTGGCAACAGAAAAAAAATGACCCAATAAATCCAAGGGGGAAGTCTGGGCTAACGGAGCAGCCGTTAGATGTAACGACTATTATTTTCCAGCGCTTTTGCAACTCGCTCGTGCCGCCTCGCGTTGTCCCCTGGATATTTTTTTTCCAGCACTTTTATCCTCAGCAAAAATAAAATCCTCTTAAGGGTAGACGATGCCACAATTCGCGTAAAATAAACTTCTGAATGCGCTAAGAAATCACGATGTGAAAATATACGTTATAAAGATTAGAAAATATTAGTTTGTGTAACAGCAAACTTAATTAAAATTTTTTCTACGTAATTATATTTCCCGCTAGCAGCTAATTTTTACTTTATTAAACTAAGGTAAATGTAATGCGTAGACACGTAAGACCTGTGTCTGGACACCTTTATCATTTTTAGTTCTCAAAATAAGTATAATGCGAATTAAAATCAAAGTATTTAATTTTTGATTCTTTGATTTTAATTCGCGTTGTAACTTATTTAAGAACTAAAATGATAAAAAAATGCCCAGACATAGGTATACGTGTCCAGGCATCAGTACATTTATCTGACTAGTTTTCCTCTAGAAGAAGTCGACGTCAGATCTCAAAAGATCTGTCATTAGCGATTAACACAGACGGATATCTCGTATGTACCATCGATTACCCGCGAGAAGTAACCGCATAAAATTCCGCGAGATGTTCTCGGAAACGATTCGTTGTATGCTCGGTAGTTTCGGTGCACATTCGTGGCGCATTTTCCAGCGATAAAAAGGGTCTTGCCGCAAATTACAGTAACCGCAACAAGAGAGCCCGTTTCTTCCGTGTACAACCGCGATATTCTTACAATGCGATTCCGCATTTGTTCGGATCGTACCGCCTACGTTTTCTTTGCGTTTTATGCGAGTTCTTCGCGCACGAATCGTCGGCCGCGTAAGTGGATGATGCGCATATTTAAAGAAAGGAAGGAATTTACTTATGCAATGTAACGACAATTTTTTTTGTACGGCAAAAAATTGCGAAAGGTCTAACAAAACGGTTGAACAACACGACGTGAAACGACGACGTATAGTAGGTAAATTCGATTACAGGGAGAATTAATTGGATGTAAACTTAGATGTCAGAGAGGAGTTATAAGTATAAATGGGAGAATCGCTTTTGAATATAAACTGGTGGAGACTATTCTGTTACCGCGGCCAAATTTATAATCCCCTTTTATGGACGGTTTCCAAGCCGTCTAATTGCGCGGATTATGACCCAGAAAATGGCTATGGCCAAAGCTATTTTAATGGTCGACCGGCCTTCGTCCGACGCCGAAAGGCGTTCGCTTCCTTTTACGTAATCTCGTGCAACCGGAAGAAATCGCGCGAGAATTACGGTACTTCTGGGCGTTATTTTTACGCCGAGTGAAATTATACCTCGAAATTAATTTTTAGAAGATACCTATTATTGCGTAGCATATATTGTTACCAGTAAAATATCTAATTTTGTGTTATTGCCTGTCGTAAAACTATATATACAATCAACATAATCGATGCGGTTTCTAGGGATGCCCGCAAATGCTTATTCGAATGCCTCTCGAGAGTAAATATTTGTGGCATTCGGATGGAATCCCCTCGCGCGATGATGCTGCGAGAGCGATATCGGGCGCTCGCGCGGGCACGCGGGAAAATCGGGATCGGCGAGCTTTTCTGTGCGCGCGCGTGTGGACGTGGGGGACGGATTCCGCGCGAAGAACTCCGTCACTCCCGGCGCGGAAAACGCATCTGTCCGCGCGCTGCATCTCTCTGGCGCCCTGTCGGTCGTTTCCGACGTCCGTCGGTGTCGCTCGTGAACGCGGCGAGACGTACCCACTCAGTCGAACGCTGACCGCCGTGTACGTGAGACCGCTCGTGAGAGAACTTCGTGCCAGCCACGCAGCCACGAGTCCCGCCGGCTGTCGGGGATCCAGCTGTTAAGACCAGCCGCCAGATCGACGCGCGGCGGTCCGCCGCGTGGGAGACGTGTCTCGTGAGGGACGGGTTATTACTCCGCCGCGTTACTTTTTCCTCGTGACGACGAGAGCGGATCGCGACGCCCGGCGTCTTCCCGCGAGAGCTGTTCAACCCCCCCCCCCACGCGAAGGAACACGAGGACCACCGGGACGACCGCGTCGTCGAGACAGCGAGCGTCGAGAAACGTGGGCGGAATTAATGAATAATCTCGCGCGCGCTGCGTAAATAGCGGAAGGCCGCGCCGGCGACGGTGATATCGATAAGTTCGCCTGCTGCGAAATAGAACGCACAGCTGACAGTGGTGTGGGACGTGGGTAAGGTCGGAGTCGCTGAATGCGTTACCCGTGTCTGTCACGAGCTGTCAAATCGCGGAGAGCTGATTCACGTGTCTCGCGCCGAAGGAACTGACGCCTCGATCCCTCCTCTCCGACATCGACGCGCAGCCGAAGGATCGGCCTTACGAAACTCGCTCCGAGCGCGCGGAGGGGCGAGCGGGCGAGCACGCTCGCCGTCTCTTAAACGAATTTAACGAGCGAACCCGTTCGGACAATTCGTGCCACTTTACGCGGGCGAAAGAACGGCCGCGTGTTCCCTCTTTCCCTCTTTCTTTCTCTCTCCGTCGTCGACGCGCGACGTTGAAGAGTTGACTGACCGACGTGACTGACTCACGGGGATCGCGAGTCGTTCTCGGGCTGTGGTGATTGTCACGTCGCGTCGTGTGATCGCGGGCAAGCATTACTCGCGGTCTTATCGCGTCCCAACCGAGAAAAACATCGATCGTACCGATACCGCGTGTTATTAACGCGTCGTCGATCGCGTCTTGCGACAGCCGCCCGGGGATCGAATTACGGGAAGAAGCCCGTCTTCGAAACTGTGAAACTTCGTTGATCGTTGACATCGTCTTTAATTTGAATTAATCGAGATTAATCGGAGCCGGAGAAGAAGGAATTGAAAAAGAGACTATATAAGCTTCCCAGGACGCGTGCGTTGCGACAATCGTCAGAGACTCGGAGCCATTCATATTCTTCCAATTAAACTTCAAAGAGAAGGTTCTCTCACGATGACAGAAGACGGTGATTCCTAGAAGCTGCTACACGTTCAACATTTATGCGACCGATTCATATCGCGAGTCGCATTCATTCAAAGCTCTCGAGGATCTCTTCCGATTTCCGCTTCCTCGACCGGGCCGAGCGACCCAATAAGTTGACTTCGCGTTTCCGACATCAGGATTAAGTGTCCGAAGACGGGGGCTGTCAGGAAAGGCGGTCACGTGCCACCTGTTACGAGCCGATCCGCAGTGCGGAAAGGTCGCGGGTCGCCGTCGCGGATCAGCGTGTCGGGCGTCAAGCGGTCGCAGGAGGATGCGATTTCGCGGTGCGACGACGCGATCCTGGCTGATCCTGGCGGTAGAATGTTGACGGCCCGATCGGGGCCTCTCGGGCTCGGCGTGCCGCGTACCCTGGGGCCCGCGGAGGGCAGCGATCACCTCTTCCTGCTGCCGGAACGCGCCCTCGTCATGGACAGCACCCATCTGCGACAGGACCTGGCCGGTCTGGATTTTAACCTGCACCTGAACCTGCTGCACACCGCGCCCCGCGGCAACGTCTGGCTATGTGAGTTGTCGAGCGGCATTGGCTTGTGCGACGAGGAACGAAGGAGTTGTAATTCTTGAAATGCCTCCGACCTCGATTCTCCCGGTTTTATTTGCCGAGCTCGTTCTTTCTGATTCGCTCGGTTTCTTGAGGAAGAAAATAGTTCCGTCTACCGTGTTACGTGATATTGCTTCTATAGATTCCGATGGTGAAAAGAAGGTGATGAATTGAATGAAAAAGAGAAAAATGCAGATAATTGGGGAGATAAGCTCGAGGAACGGTTGTTTCCATTTTTTTTTATAATTAAAAATGGGAATTTAACTCTTAAATATTTGAAGAGTAAACTTAAAATCTTTTGATGAACAAATAAAGGGAGGATAAATAGAAGATAAGATCACGTTTTTTAATTTATCTTAAATTAATTTAATTTCTCGAAAAGAGAAAGATAATGTTATTTTGCACTATATGAACTGCAGAGTAATCTCTATTGTGCTTAGGTCTCTGTATTCGCCTATTACTCCAATTATAACCGATGCTCCTGAGTAAATCGCAGATAATACGAGCGAATTTGGACATTTATCCGTCAAATTCGCCAGAATGAATACTCGGATAAAGACTTTCTAAATAGCTTATCTATGCGAATAGGGAAAGCGTTTCATCAACTTATCTGAATGGGGAAAGTGCCTCAAATGATAGAGCATCATGCATCTTACGACCCTCTGTGAAACAATGCGTTATATTATTTTTTTTAAGGAACTCAGAACATGTAGATACGCTCAATTTTCCAGTTATTTTGAAGTAAACGGAAAACTACTCGAGTTCGAATGTTGACAATACTAATCTTATCTGCGCCGTAAATTCTTCCTCCGACAAGTAATTTGAAAAATTCGAGGATTCTCGACAACATAAATAAGAAATCCGATTGTTGTATTAAAATATAGTCTAAAATGTGTATCTTCTACAAATCATACCTTCGTGTCATACATACAAAATTTTTATCGCGCGAGAAAATTGTAAACTTTGCTTTGTGACGTCGCGCGAGGATGTTCTCGCATCGGTATTTCTCGGTACTTTATTATCTTTTGGAGGTGTGTATACCACTGCGATTCTAGACGTCGAAACGAGACGCATTGTAAACCGGGTCGCGCTTCTCTTTCGCGTTCTCTCGCGTGCCGTACCAGTAATGGGCCCCCGATCGCGATGGCTCGCGGCGATACCTCTTCCGCAAAAAGCCGCGAATTGCTCTCGTGAGAGATCGTCGCGGGTGCGATTTTCATTGGGAATTCGCGAGGGAGGGGGGGGCGAATTGCGAGCAGAGAAAACTGGGGAAGAATTATTGGCGATCGGTTGTTATTCGTAAACTGTTGCGCGGGAAACTCCTTGCGAGGAGAAACACGGAAGAAGATAAATTACAATAGCGTGCAAAAAGATGTTTGTAGCTGGATGAAAGAAGCTATAGGCTTCGTAACTCGCGAGTCTAGAAAGAGGCAGGAGACACAGGAGAGAGAGTTAACAGGTGCGCCGCGAAATTATCGCCAATTAAGTGCTTTTTTTGCCACCGGTAAAAGCGTAAAAGCCGCGCTCGCGAATGAATGCCGCGCAATTATGATGCCTCGTCATCGTGTTTTTTTTTTGCTTCACGATCATCCCGGCACGAGGAGCGATCGTTAATGTGGCGGATTAAATTTAATTAACGCGAATTGGTGCGTTCGTTTTCGTTGCGCCACGCGCGCCAGGTCGCGCACGATTCTTCGTACAGATGTGTATTTATTAAACACGCCTGCATCTCTCTCCATTACTTCTTACGGTGCCTGACAATTATTACAGCGTATTTATTTCCTCGTAACCGGCGATAATTGGAGCGGGATAAAAGGAATAATTAACCGTGCGAATACACGCTGACTATAAGTTATTACGTCTGGAGGATATTCTCCTCGGTTATTTTGACGTATTAACGGTAAAGTTATACGTTCTGATTGCAAAATGTGAGATTTGACACTGTTAATATACTGATGACTATATGATGATTATATCACGTGTATTTTCACGTTGTCTTAATTCACTCGGAAAAAGCTTCACATTTCCCGACCAGTAGAAGTTATTTGCCGAGTGACAAAGGAGTTATGTCTCTTATTTGCTAAATAACGAGTGAGTTATACCCTAATTTGTCGAGTGACAGTCGTAAATGCGGTGATAGATGGAAAATCATAAAATGCTTAGAGATAACAATGGTCTCTCGGTAACGGATACTTTCCCTAAAAGTGATTTTCCTCAGCTTTTGCAATCGTAATAAAAACATAAATCTGTGCGGTAAATATCGAAGCGTCACTCTCGTAAGCTTCCTGTAAAAGTATAGTAAAAGTCCGCTTTTGTTGAAACATGTTAAACTCCGCGCAAATAAATTTCTTACCATTTTTATCCTCAGATGAAAGTGTTACATAAATATAATAAGACATAAAAATGCATTTCTTATATATATACTTTCTGCGCGATTAGGAAAACGCTTTGATGTAATAATTTTGCATGCGAAAGCTAAGAAATATCAACGAGACTTTCCTCTGCGCGAAACGATTATGCTTTTATCTCAATTGTAACTAAGTAGTTATCGTGTCACAGTGAATGAAAATATACTGCCAATGAAGATTTCATTAAGAAGTCGTGGCTGTATTTGTCCCATATCACATTAACGGTTTACCCCTTACTCGATCCTTAATGCCGAGCGCGAAATGACGCGTGACGCGTGTAATGCTCAGAAGTTCGTGCAAGATATCGGCCTGACGATCGCGTGGAAGTCGCCGTATCCTCGATTGAACATTAATAGGAGCTAGGTATATTAAACTGGAGGAAGGGGAGGAGAGGGGTATTATCGCATCCTCTCTTGTGCGCGATTACGGAAAATCCGGGCAAGAAGATCGTTACGATTTATATTTATCAGCAGCAGCGGTCGACGCGTACCATATTATTATGGTTTTTGCAACGGCGGTCAATTCGCGGCATTAGTGCCCATATTCGCGAAGCTCGTGATAGAGGAGGACGTTACACGATGTCGAAACGTATATGTTCGGCGGCATATTTCCCCACTCGCTCTTTCCTTTTTTTTTCTTTTTAATTACGACAGCTGTCCCCACGCGCGCTCGACAGCGCCGCGAAGATTTATGAAATCATCCGGTATGTGTTTTCATTTGGCGCACCGCGGGCGCCATCGGATTACTCCAATGGCAGACCGTGTCCGATTTGATATACAGAAGTACTTACCGCACTACGCGTTTCCTGGTTTCCTTACTTCGTTAAAATATACGAATCATACGGGAGAGATGCGGCGTTGACGAATAGCAGCTAGGATGAAACCAGAGGGATCTCGGAGAGCGCTGCCGAGTGTCCGGAAATTAACAAAGATCTGAAAGTATTCGTGTACTTCCGTCCAGCCAGATATATATCTAAAAAGAATGCCTGTTATTCAATTCGGAAGTTCGAAAACACGTTGAAAGATCGAATAACGCAACAGTTTCAGAATCTTTAAAAATACGCAGAAATACATAATCTTCCCGAATCTCCCCTCCCCCAAGAATTTAATTTAATAGATTTCGTAATATAATAAGAGTACCGTTTAGAATACCGTTCTGGTACGGTCCCCGCGTGTCTAGAAGGCGGACAGTGGTTACTCGAACGAATTCGCGCAGGTGTCACAAAATTATTTCGCGTGTCTAAGGGGAGTACGTAATATTGCCTTACGCCGCGGCCGGCGAGCGTTACGCTTTCGAATATCAATTTGCTAAACGAAGACAGCACGAACCCTTCATGTGGAACCGCAGGCTCGATTCCGAGCGAATTAAAACGGGCGTAAAACGGGCTTACGAAACTGCGAATTGCCATAATTTGCATTATGGTTTTTCTCACTGGAGCTGTTTTGAAATTTCTCAACCGTAGTTATTTTAGACAAGCAATGTAATGTAGTTGGAAAACTGATAGAATTAATTCGTTCCACCTATATATAACGGCAATTAATTAAGTGTGTCTTAGAAATATGGCTAATGATAATATAAACGTCTTAAAACTATTACAAAGCTAATATTTACCGCGCAAAATGTATGATCGCCAATTCTGCGAAGTCGACAGTAATTTAATAATTATTTCTTGCACAGTATGTAGCGTCGCGTGTGACGGGAGTAACGATGAAACGATGATAGCTATTTACCTTAATATCATGGCTCGATCAAGGCTAATCGAAGAGATTGCTTCTTGCGCTGTACGCACTGTCACATTACGATGATTTACAACTGCAGCGTGTCACGGCACATCTGTCCACGCCACTCGCTTATATACGAAACGCCGTCGGTATCGATATGGAAAGTTAAGGTCATGATAGAAGCACAAGGTATCGTTCCACTGAATGAGACACATTTATATGCAAATCCCACGCGTACAATTGCTGCACGACGCATTACTGAAAAGCAAATCCGCCTCGAGACTAATCTTTTTCGTGCGCGAGATAAAGAATCGTTGAATAATTCAAAGCGCGAGACATTTATGGGAGACTATGGGTTTCATCAAAAAATTAGGTTACTCATTTTTTTGCTCACGTTAATTAACATGCGTGAATCAATATTTTTCGTTTCGTCCTTAATCATGCTAATGTGAGCTCTATTTTCAAAGTAGGTGTTCATGATATGAACATGCGAGTAATTTAATAAAATCTTGTCCCGCCATTATTACTACACACGAGCGCGCGCATGAGGCATCGTTTGCATCATCACGATTACTTCACGCCACAGTCGTAATCTTATTTTACATATTTTGCGACAGACTCGTTTTTAGCGGCAATTTTGTTTAATGTATTTCCTGTGTCAGAATTTTTAATGTTCGTTTGTTTTCAAGAGGATCGAAACTTATCCAAACATACACGGTGTGACCCACTATGTATCTAATTGCAGAATTTGTTATTATTCTAGATCGATTATTGTACTGCCACTTTTTTAGCTCTATATAATTTTTAGATAAGATTTTGAATCTAGTATTTTTATTCATTTACTGATGGCTATAGTCTTAAATGACTTATTTCAAAAGCCACAATTTAAATCAGATGTTAAAATATCCGATAGCAATGTTGTCTGCTGTTATTATTTCGGTGAATAACGTTAATAAAAAATTGACTTCGGCACGGACCTTGGAAATACGCGTCGCTATTCAGCATCAAAGCGCGAGACTCAAGTCGGGGCAGTTCCTTTGTGTGCCTGGCCGTTTATTCCAGTCGATTGAACGTACGGGCCGGACCGGCTTGAAGCTTGATCGACGGTAATCCGATCGCTCCTAGTCTAATTATCCGGGAAAGGCGACTCGTTGCGATGGTATCGTCATCTTTCGCAGGTTCAAGATTAATGTCGCGCCGATAAGCGGCGCAGAATGAAATCACATACCCGGCTCGCTACTTTTTTTCTCCCTTTCGACGCTGTAGGTACGCACGCGAAGGCGTGTATGCTAAAGAGACGATATTCTTTCGCAGTCTAGGCTAGTTCCGCGATCAAGACTAATGGGTTGCGGCTTGGACGCTGTTCGCGATAAGCGGCGCAAGTGTGTCACGGTTATTAAAAGCTTTCGCGGTGAGACGTGGCCAGCTAGAGAGCACTTAGAGCATGCTGGAGCCAAGTCGACGTACCGTCGTGTAATTTCCCGTTTTTCTCGCCCACCTCGACGTTAGCTTTTTCCTTCTTCCTTGTATATTGCACCTCGCTGATGGTTCTTGTCACGTAAATCAGATTTTTGGAACGAAAGTTCTGACTCATCGATTTGACCGCTCCTGCGAAATGCAATCGCTATAAGTTCGGGATTGTTATAGCGGACGTGCTAAGAACGTTGTAAAGCTTGAGATAAAAACAGTGGGCGCAGTCGGGAAGGAAATTTAAAAAGTTCGATCTACACAGCATATATTAATCTTCTAAAGAAAGTAAGGAGCAACAGAAAGTAGAGCCGCAACTGGGCGTTAACACATTGCAAACTTGTATTTATAATAAAATCAAAACTAGTTACATATGTATGCTCTATGCTCCTTACTTTCTTTAGTTGATTTATTAATCGTCTATAAGACTTTAATATTTAAATTTCTTATATGTTCCGTTATGCTCTCTCCGTCGCATACGGAGGAGTGTTTGTAACGGCGACAGCTGCTATAAGCATTGAGCTCGACACTACGCGTATCACGTGCGATATTTACGAAATTAACGCGCCGTTATTGTGCTGATGACGTCTACCGAGTCACGCTTTGGACAATTACGCGGAGTGTTCCCACGTTACATCGGGTTATAGCGATCTTCGTGGGCGTAGGACGAGAATGTAATTCAAACTGAATTTCGTAGCTAATAAGGTGAATCAACGTAACGCACAGGGCCCTAATCACGCCCGTATAGCGAGGTCTTTGCAATTATGCCCGGGGAAATGCGCGGATTGACCGTGCCTCGGTTCTCAAAGCCCGGAAACACGTGTCTCGCGCAATGAGACGTAATCGACGCATGTGTAACAAGGTGAACTCAACGCTGAACTCGTCTTTGTTACACAATCGTATTACGCGTTACCACCCGAGGCTTTTGTCATTATAGCCACTCGGCGAATACGCTGTTTGCGCGAGCTATCGATCAGCTATCGTGCGACGAAAATTCAGTTATCCGAAACGAACGAGCGATTAATTTTATTGTACCGTAAACGTAATTTCGCCGATAACGTTCCTCTTTATCGGATATCATTTAGACATTATTTAGAGCTTGCAGAAGAAGCATGCAGGCGAGACTTGACGAAACCCTGAAATACTCTCCGTCGCCGTGAAGAGATAAGCGTTTTTAAAGTAAAAATCCGATATCGCGAACTTTTTTCATGATTTATTTGCGCTATCGGTAACTGATTGAAACATCACGACACTCAAGTTCACGTGGAATCGCGCCTACCTCGCCACTGTGTAAATACGCTTGTATTTTGACAGTGACGTTTTATGGGGATCATCAAATCGCGAAGAGTTCGTTGCAACCGGTATGAATAGCTGCCTATAGACGTCCAAGTCTCTCGCAGTCAAGTCCGCCTTTCAGCCAAAGGTAATACGCGATGACTCGCGCGGTGATAGAATTATGGAGAGATATTTAACGGGGCCGATAGCTATTGCCAACGGCAGCGGTGACATTAGGTTTCTCTTCTCGATGGTCGTAAAGAGAGGATTCTCGAGGGAGTGTATCGAGAGGCGCCCGATACAAAGGCGCTGTTCATTCTTTGAAAGCCGACCTATCGATTGACGCAACATCGAGGGGGATACGCGTATACGAATGCGCGGAATGTGTAATAATGAAAATGCGTTCGCGTTGCTCCGAAAAAAATCCAAGCTATAATTAACTTTTGAAATAGTCGATGACTAGATCTTTTTTTTTTCTTAATACTTTAATGACGAGTCAAGCCGCGTTCGGTGAAGCTGTCTCACGGATGAATGGTCCACGTACATACAATGTTAAATCGTACCCACTGTGTAATCATCGGGTGAACTTTAAAATCGATATATCGCTTAAAATAGTACAGACGAGTTTCACGCGGATTGTCAGGTTTAATCGTTATCGACAAGCAGAATTAAATTCCTGATGCGAGTCTCTATACATCATCTTAAACCCCTTCACGTATTGTTCAGAACAAATATGATTTGTTATCGACGTTTATATTTATGCCTATCTTTTTATCACAAGATAGCATATAATTATATGATTATACTTATTTTCTGAAGAAGAAATATATGGCGTTTGGCTTAATCGATCATGTTTACGATCTCTCGGTGAAAGTGAAATTTTCCGCTGACAGAAAAACATGGTAATATTTTTATCATAGAATTTCGTGGGAGAAGCCGAGAAGCATAACGCCATTAAAATACCTTTCACACGGCGATTTATCGTTCAATAACACGGACAAGAGCACGGAGAACGAGGAATGTTCATATCTCCAGGAGAGTTGTTTCATAAGAACTTTGTCTTTTCACTTTCAAGTTTCCGGCGGTTCTCGCATGATTTGCAAAAGCGCACTTCGCTTCCTCGTGTCAGTCGTCTTTCTTTCGGCGTCGCGCAATCTCGAAATTGCCGGTAAACACGCCAGCGCAAACTCGCGGAATTTACGCAAATGCGTATACGACTGGCAAGGCCGACCGTTGGCCGAGGGAGTCCCACGATCAATACTATAGACTCTGTCCTCGTTTCGTTAAATTTTTAAACGAAGCTGGCAACATCGTTGTCTTCTGTCGTTAACTGCGTTAACTCTTCTTCAAAGCTTGTAAATTATCCATGTTTTTAATTTTGTTTTAATTATCTTTATAAATGTAATAATGGCAAATTTTTACACGTAAACACAATCTCAGCAATTTTTCTTAATCATTTTTATACTTTAAAATCGACGGTTTGCAGTGTTTGCACGCGAGGGCGCGTCCAGTTGGTTAGACTTTTGGAATTCGCAGTTGTTTGCCAAGCAAATGGCAAACTTTTATGTGACAGCTGTGCATGGTGTAAGATGGCTCTAGTAAGTCCGGGTCTCGCTCTTCGACCGTAAAATTCCATTACCGGGAAGATGGTATTGTTCATTCAACGACCAGTTCCTGAACGGGAACTCGATAGTCTTGTTAAACGCGTCACGTGTGTCCAACCGGCTTGACGACCGTCCATTTTATCTCGATCACTTGACTCTGCTATTATTTTCCATAATACGGCTTTCGCATTTTTCTGAATTATTAACGTCGTTTGCGCACAGGGAGTCTATAAAATAAATCAGTGTTCTTACGATCCTCTGAACGAGGGATTATAATTCTTATCCCCTCATTCAGAGGATCGTAAGAACACTGATTTATCTCAAACCGTCTCAAACTCTCGATTCCTGATATTTGAAAAGATTCTTGAAATGCGCATAATATTTTAGAAACATTTGAAATAAAGTATGTAACATTCACGCATAATGTAATATTGCTAATACTACATAATTGTACACAACATAATTGAGCGTAACAAAATTACCTAAGCGATTACGAACATCATAAAATTTACACAGAACGAGATAAGTAAATACGTAGTTACGTCATAGAATCAGACAGATAAAATGATACGTAGCGAGCATATGTGGAAGGAAGTACGAAAGAAATCACAGAGCAAAGTCGTAGTAATTTCACGCTATCCTGCTCGATAGCCTGCAGATATAGGTATCGATCGCGCGATCAAGCGAAGAATGCGCGATGCCGATCCCATTCGATTGTTACTAGGGGACACGTAACAAAAGTGGATGCAAAATAACATTTGCGCACACCGTCGTTAGCTCGTTACGCCGATTTCTGCCCAACTCCGTACTACCGCAGGTTCGAGTTTAATTAAATCCGCCGAACGCGTTCCATTTCGAAGTCCGGCATACGAACGTTTACGCAACTTTACGATCGCTCGACAGAAATTTCAGCGTGCGCACCGGTCCGTAATCGCCATATCGGTCGGCTAAAGAGCGATCGACAGTATCGCGTGCTAAATGTAATAAAAAGTATATGTAACTGTTTTTCACGTACGCATTAATTTTATAGCATTTTCGCGGCATGTTCATGTTCCATTTATCTTGTCCTATCGTGATTATAATAATTTTATGTGATAAATCGTAGGAAAAACATTCTTTCCATCGAATTTGAGACAGCCAGCTACAGCATTTTACGACGCTACTATCTCTAGCATATAAAACTTTTTTAAGGAAATTATTTTTTCTGGAAAGTTGACATACACATGCATACATCAAGTCCACAGTTAAAAAAAAAATAAATCTTTAATTGAAAGGCGCTATCAAAGTGTTTTGAACCCCGTAGATGGCAAACTTCGTGAAAAACTTGAGAATTTCTTCGCGCGGTTTTTTCGATGGGATGACTCGAGCAACGTGTGATCAAGTTCACGAACCTGTTTTTCGTGAATTCGCAGGTTCTTCGGGCGAATTTTGGCGGGCGAAGGGCGTATCCGGAAATTCGTCGCTCGTGTGCTCGTGGTCAGAGGATCGATCCTTATCGCGATTCATTGTCTCAGGGCAAAGACGGGTCGCGAGTGACGGTTTATCAAGGAGATTATCTCGACTCCGCCCGTTATATCGGCTACCGTGTAATCGACTATTACACCACGAACGAAAAGAAAATCCGGGAGCGCCTGTTTGCCAAACCTGCCGCGTCATGCCGTCTCATTCGCGATAGAAACTTTGCCATCACATTTTAATTCCTGGAAATAACGTTTTTGCACCCTCGAGAAGGGATTGCTATTTGAATTTTTATTAAAGTCTAGAATAACAAGAATAAATAGACCGTACGAGTTTATCAGAACAGCATTCTGAAGTGTAAATTTAATAGAAAAAATATTTTTATTATGATTTTTCAAGAAAAATATTATACTTACGAGAAAGTCGTTTCTAAATTTTACCAAAACCCATGGTCAAAAAAGTCTTAACGATTAATCTGACCAAAACCAATGGTCGATTTGTCACGACATTAGCCAAACGTTGTCGAATGTAAAAATAGAGTTCTTCTCGTTTATTAATTATTGGCGAAACAAATACGTATACTTTCTGTTAAAAATATTACAGTTGTGATTATTGAAATATATTTATTTAAAAACGTGTGCCAATCACATAAAGATTTATAATTAAAATTTTCTTTTTTTCTTTTTTTTTTAGAACGAAAGTGCTGACTTTTCAAATAACGATTGTAAACACAGATCTAAGAATTCCTATTGTTCTTCGTTCAGAGTACGCGTTGAACAACGAAGAGTCGTGCTACAAGACCGGAACTTCGCTTGCGTTCATTTCCTTTCGTTTAATATCACCGCGATTTGTTGTCGTATCGTGCAAGTACTTGACTTGAGTGAATCGCTTAATGAATTACATAAAAGGCCAATGCCTTCCCAAGCATTCTTGGCAATTTCTAGACACAATTCAGAAATGGATGGCTATATTTAACTTGCATTAAGCTAAAGGGCGTTTGCAGAAACTGGACAATAAGTTTCGGTCCAATTATATAGCCAAGGATTTCGTCGCGGGTCGCCTCGTTAAGAGCTCTCCAATTAGCGATGGAGCTTCAGTTATCGTTATCACTAAACAAAAGATATTTATTTCAGTTGCGAATCTTTGAACCAGATTTAAAGCAAAATTCTTTATTAATAAATTGATTTTTCACAAACCGTTTATGACAGACTTATATAAAATTTTATATGTCGGATTGTAAGATGTGTTAACTGGTTAATTAAATTATTAAGATGTTAAAAGTTAACATTTTACGATCTCGTGAAAAGTCCAAGTTAGCCGAGAGCAAATAGTTTTAGAATCCTCGACATTGTCTTGACTTGATGCGGCAAGGAATCTTTGTCCGCAAAGAGGTTGAAAAAGCACGCGGTAAGAGCCTTCTATTAGGAAAACCTACTTCAGGCGGGCGCCCCGCCGCACGCAGCCTCCTCGTCTTCCTTATGTCGCTCTTCCAAGAGAAAGTACGCCAAGCTCAAAGCTCCCCGATGCATGACTAACATCGCCCCGTGGATTGCGTGAAGTTCGATCGATCGCACAGAAGCCATTGGCCGACGCACTTTTTTTCAGTCAGATCCGATTACTCCGCGATTTATGTTTCCTTCATTGTTCCACTCGGCGCGCCTTCGCGCGAATTTATTATCTCCGCGCGCAAATATCGAACTTACATATGTATTGATGCTGTACGATTTCTTCGTCAAAGTCACTGCGTTCTGATTGGCAAATTTGCACACACGTTGAGTCAAAATGGAATAAAAGATTAAAATCGATTTAGAAAAAGGCATATCTACAATCCCACCGATGTTCTCGATGTTCGATCCCTCAAGACTTAAGCTGAACAAAACGAGTTCTCTTCATCTTCTTACACGAATATAGAGAACGAGAATGCCACCTGTCCCGTATGCTGGCTAACGTAGAATCAGTGTTGTACTTAAATCCGTCCGACGACGCTCGGCGTGGTATTTTCTAGCGGAATTCAATTTCCCGGTGTTCCCTTTGTCGTTCGACGACCGGAAATGGTACAATGTTCGTCGGTGTCCTTCCGCCACAGGGAGCCGAGAGACAACGTCCTCGAGATAAACAATTTGAGAATGACTCGTTGCATCGGAATTCTTTGAGCTCTCCGCTGCTTTTCCATTCAAATTGCTACTGCTATAAAAAAGTGCGGCTTTGACTTTGTCACAGAATCAGAATCATGACCGAGAATTCTGGGACACTTCGTAGAGAGCGAAATTCTCGTAATTTTATAGCTTTTATTCTAAAGACTATTATTTTTATATTAATAGACACGATGTGAGATTAGAAAGGAAGAGGAAAATTTTATTTTAAACGAAGTACGTTGTAGTATAATTCATCGTCGTCCTTTCACTTCTTCGCTTTCAACGTTTAATTAAATGTTGTACAAAATTGCGATGCGCGTTACGATCGTATGCATGATTTGCAAATGTGTAATTTGAGAGTTGCACGACGAGTGGAAACGAGCATGCCGCGCGGTATTGTTGGGAATTCTTTTAACTTGTAATTAGATTCTGCCTGTGTGAGACATCGTGAATGTTAAAACTTTCATCTCGATGCCGCGACTTATTACGGCGCGATGATTTATGAATAGCGTACGATAGTGCGTCGCGTACGATATAATTTACAATGGGACCGAGCCTACTTTCGTATACTTAGCTTACGAGCTTCAATCTCGCAGCTTGCCGAGAAGTTTCCGTCAACCATTAATTGGTCCGCAACAACGAACTCCTTTGAGATAGTCCTATTTTCTACCTTTGAAAGGATTCATTTTGAGCCTCCGCGAAAGTAGGCAAACGTCAGCGATAGGAAATCAGCTTCTGAGTTCTGTTATTGGTCGAAAAGTTCGAGAACTACCGTTGTGAAATTTCTCTCGCACGTCTCCTCATTGCTGGTGCTAATTAAATCTTCAACAACAATATAAATATATATCAAAAGAGAGTTTTTTTCCCTCTAGAGAATTTAAAGAAAAAAAAAGTGATATTAATTTTTACCATTATTTCTACTTTTACACTAATTTATTATCATGTATTATTTTATTTATTGGAATATTAAAGTATCTTTCTTTGTGCAATTTTTTTTAGCACAACGCGTGTTGAATATTACAGAATTGACATAATTTTTTTACGATACCCGATTTGTGAGAATTTTTGGGGATTACTCGAAATCCTGTTACTTTAGGAAAAAAACGTTCCCTTCGACACGATAATGCACCGAAATCGATCGTTAAGGTCACCGCGTGGACCGGTAAAAGAACTCCCTCGGTCGGCGATCGGAAGAGAACCGGTTTCTCTTGGCGGTCTAGCACGTGCTCGATGATGAGGCACCATCGTCACGAGGAAGCGAGAGACGTCTCTCCCCAATTTATTTCTTACTTTCTCTGTCTCTCGCTGATCCTTTCACGCCCACGGCGCGGCGTCAGATTTTTATTCGGAACAAACGCTGCGTTTGTCAGACCACTGACGGCGAACTGTCCCGTTTACGACACCCGGTGTCTCGGCAACGTAACAGCTTCACGAACGTACTTTTCGCAGAAATAAAGCCATTTCTCTCGCATGATTGTATCTCGCATGACAAACACTCGAGATGAACAATTTTACAGTAACTACTAATCTTATCGTCGGGAATTTTTATTATGTTATACAATTTATTCGATCACGTTTGAAAAAATTATTTTTTTACGCGAAGAGTTAATTTCGCATCAAAATATGTATAATTTTGAATGTTTAAAGCTACGTTGGATGCTTGATCACCAGCGACCGTAGGTTCGATACGAGGCGAATTGCTGCGGAGTGTAGGAAACAGGGCGGGACATGAAGAAAATGATCACGAAGGGTGCAGCTAAGGAGCACAGCGGTCGGTCGGTTGCCTCGTCTTTCTTTCAGGCGTGTTGTTTGAGCTGCGGGGGCGAGACAATCCGCCCACATCGTTGCATCGAACGAGTCGCGTCGCCGTCTCGCCCAGCATTTGCATTTTCTTCTTACCCTTCGTGATCAACGAGAGCCTCGCGAAACATCAATGCCCGTGATTCAACGGCCGTTGCCGGTACCATTTATACCGATTATATTTAAAGAAATCAATAAGCATGATGTAGCCACGCTTGTCCTCGATACAAGATAGAATTATACGGAGTGTCTCGTCGAACGTTCGCGAATAGCAATTTCACTGACAAAGTCTAGATCGCGTAACCGTGACTTTCGTTGTAACCGGGGTTATAACTTAACTTACTCAACTGGTTGCTTTGTAAATAACTGAAGAGAATAATCAATGTTCATCTCTCACCAATCTTTCTTGGAAAATTGGAAGATTAATTATTTGTAAGGAACGCTACAATGCTCTTGAAATTTTTTTTGGCACGAAAAGATATTTGTGAAATTAAAATATATATCACGTTGATCGTTTGTTCTTTCTTCGAGGACATTACACACATTTGTCAATATATATTTCAGACTATATGGAGAGGTAAAAGTCATAGTGGTATAAGTCAACTTTTTTTAAATTTTTTCTCGTGTGCATAGATGCAATCTATACTATATATAAATTGCATCTATGCACACGAAAAAATATTTTTAAAAATTTTACTTACCGCACTGTGGTTTTTACTCCTCTATATATACTTATATATAGCCATAGCCTGATAAATATATAGCAAATATATCTGTATATATAAAACTTATTATCGTCGGTAATTGCAATACAGGTTCCTGCTGCAGTTGCAATATACAGGTTCCTGCAATGCAGATGGTACAGCAGAAATTCTAGAGCTGCACCAGCGAATGATTAGTCATCCGATCGATGCTAACCGAGCAGTAGTTGGTAACCCAAGCTGTCGGCTTGCTTTACTGTCTACGGATATATATGTATACGCGATATTCACGCGTGATTACAGCACAATTTAATCAACGTTAATCAACAATTTAATATCAAAGTTAATTATTGATGAAATATTAAGAGCATTTTTATTATTTCGAAGGAAGCCGTATCTAAACAATATTACCTACACCATCCATCTTAATTACTACATTGATAACAACATGCGTTCATCAGTTTCATTTCGTGAAGCATTCGCGAAGCTCTGTCATACATCATGATTCGTCATTCCATTTTCCATCTACATCGCCGTAATTAATTAATAATATTATGCGGGAATGACACTGTAGCGTTAATGATGTTAAAAAAAGAGAGAATAATTATACGCGGGGGAATATCACAGACATCGCTTTCGCTCAGTGTCGTGTAATGTTTCTCTCTCTTTCTCTCTACTCCATCTCTGCTCTTAATTATGCATAATCTGCAGCATCGAGCTAATTAACTGCAATTTACGGCCGTCTGACGCGAGCATATCGTGCACTCGGTGGAAAATCTCGCGTCTCTTTAGCGAATTGAGCAGTCACGATGAAAGTCCGCGTTCAACCTTAGCTTTTTCACACTCATTTTAATATCGCTCTCAACGCGGTTTCCGCCGCCTGTTTTAAGAAAATTAATCCACCGACCGTTTTTTGAACCCAACCTGCTTTTGTTAACGAGTCGCTTAAGTGTTACGTGAACCTCGATGATATTAAAATTATATAACCAGAATGTACTTTCCACAGCAATTTTCCCTGTGACATAGAGAAAAAGGTAGGCGTTCTCTTAATGAGATGCTTTTTAATTATTTTGCTCTTTAATTAAAGCGGACCTATTTCCCTGTAATCGTTAACCATTTAGTCTGCACAAAATTGAGGTACACATACGGAATTATTCTCTTTCCTTATTAAAAAATCTGGCCAAATCGATTCTGACGATTAACCCTCAGTTACCTTACGTTTTTACACCCCGATATATTACCTCACCAAGAAGTCTGAGAGACTCCTGCCGTTTTCTCCAGCTTGTATCTTCAAGACAAATGCATCAATTTGAAGTCTTTTTTTTTAAATCGATGCGTCT
Source organism: Temnothorax americanus (assembly GCF_048541705.1). Classification (NCBI taxonomy): domain Eukaryota; kingdom Metazoa; phylum Arthropoda; class Insecta; order Hymenoptera; family Formicidae; genus Temnothorax; species Temnothorax americanus. Next base: position 155,545 of record NW_027509814.1, read on the forward strand.
TTTAAAGATCTACAAGACTGTGCAAGTTAGATTATTCCAAGTTAAAAAATATAAATGTTATTAAAAAAAAAAAGGAAGACGTGTTTTTCTGAAAAAGCGAAAAACTTAGCTTTTTTTTAAATTGATGTAGTACTGACTACAAAAAGATACAAGGGTTTTATGAATGTCTTAAAAACCCTGCACGTTTTAACAATGTGTAGGGTCTCAGACCTAGGTGAGGTAACTGAGGGTTAATAACGGCAAAATAACGGCCACGCATTGTATAACACGCGTTTTTATACAAGTTCGCGTTGTTACATAAATGAACAACGACGCGGAAAAACATTGGCGGTCGGCAATGAAATAAAAATAACCGTCGTTCAGCAACGCACGCGACGTTGGTGACGCTGCTGTTCGTTTTTTAAAAAGCCAGCGAGGAGAGTCGGCGGAGCGAGAAACAAAAGGTTGCCGCGCGTTTGCGACCGAGATTTTTCCGATTCGTGCCGCAGAGCCTCTGACCCACATTTCAAACAGAGGTATTACTCGAGCTCCATCACCAGTCTCCCGCATCCACTTCTTGTACCGGCATCTCCACGGCATCTCGCGCTCGGTTGCAAGGGGATTCGTTTCCTTTGCGAGAAAGAGCAGAAAACTAGAGAATATTATGACGTGTTACGATCGGCGAACGGGAGCGTGAAGAATGAAAAGGAGAGAACTATAATCGCGCGTTGTCGCGGACGGCTAGCGCTCAGCTGTTATCGCGCGCGCGGAATGCCTGCAGGGCTGTCCGTCTAAACCTGGCCTAGTTCCGCAGTCAATCGACTAACTTGCGTCAAGCTATCATTTCCTATCCCCGTATTAATCTGTAACTCGGCGGAGAAATTTCTCGCAAGATTCATCAAGCGCCGATATAATTCCTGCTGCGACCTCATTCGCGATGTTAATGTATTTATGCATATTACCTGCGCGACGAAACCGCGCACTGAATATAGTGTAAATAATCCATTTGCTCCGAATCATTCTTTTTTATCATCGTTATCGTCGATACACCGCGAGATTTATTTCGTTTCTACGTACGTTGCCGTCGAGAAAAGGGCAACGCTGTGACTCGCCGCTCGCGCGCCAAATGAATTTTTATGGAAAATATAAATTCCATTTTGATTCCCCGGTCTCGCCTCCGTCTGCTTTTTCTCCATTCCGGTCGTTATTCCGGTCGGTGGAATGCAAAGAAATATCGATCGATTACCTATATGCATACGAAAGCACGAAAGAAGATATTGCGGGATGCCTTCGAGACCTTTTTACCCCTCCTCGCATATATTATACCTGGTAGTTTGAAGTTATTATTTCACGTGACATTGTTATCAATGAACGACGATTCGTAAAACATTATCCTTCTGAGGTCTTCTATATAGTCATACTCGAAAACAGTTCGCCAATATGCGTATTCTTAAATTTGGAACCAAGGATTTTTCTTAGTTATTCAAATTAAAAATACATTAAATACACTAAATACATTAGATACATTAAAGAACATTGAGACAATTACTCGTAATTTGAAGGAGAATGCGAAAGGCATAAAAGTATGAGGCGCAGGCAAAGGAATTCACTTCCAAGAACTGGCGAGCTCGATTTCTTTGCAGGTGCGTCGAATGATCTCACAATCAGTCTAACGTATTGAGATAACCGCGTGTACTAGTACATATATACATATCCGCGTTGTACGACACGCACACGATTGTGACACAATCGCTACAGATCGCTCAACTGCGCGTCGCAACCGCGCCGGGATTTCTCACGCGATAATTTTTGCTCGCGAATTCTAAAGAAAGTATCAGAAAAATCAGAAAAACGTTACATTGTGTCCTAAATGTTGTGAGAACGAGCGGGCGCATTTTGCGCGCTATACCTTACCGATTGTTTTTCGTGCTAATTAAAGGCGCGACTATACGATATCGCAACAGAGAGGGATCGTGATCGGTTGAAGCGATTTCATTCTTCCGCGTTTAAAGTTAAACAGAAACTCGACACAGTTTATCGTGGTTTTTATTTCCTCTATTGATTCTTCACGATTCTACAAAGCTAAAGGTCTGTAAAATTGTAAAATACAATTGCCTTCTGTTTTTAAAACGCCACGAGATTCGTGACGACAGCACAGAATGCTGGAAGCGGTTTAACTGCGCTTTTCGTCCATCTATTGGTTAACCGGCGCCTTTGGCGAGCGCTGTGAAAAAGGGACGCGTATAACGGCCGTTAACGAGGCTTTTTCTTGCGGCACAAATGTACGTGTGCAACACCTCGTGACAGTGTCTCCACATAACTTCCACAGTAATTTCCACGGTTCTAACTCGGTAAAATTGAGTTTAAATCCCACACGAGCACGAGCGACTTCGAACGAGACGGCACAAATTTAACGGAAATGTAACGCAACCTATCGCTGCGTTACATTACCAGCACAATATTTCAAATTAAGATAATAGATCGCAAGATGAGAAACAACGCAAAAAAAAGCAATCTGAAATTAAAGTAAAGCATTAAGTGCGTTATTGCCATCGAATTCGTGTTACTGGAAAAAAATTGTGCTGCACGCGGTCACGTAAACTCGCGAGTTAAATTTATAAGACCAATAGGATCTTCCTCGAAGTATATCAGGAGTCGTGCCGTTTTTACGTGGCAAGAATCCAAAATTGAAATTATAAAGATTTCCTTGCGTGTCGTTTAAGCGTCCGCGTAGCGATTGGTAATTTTAAATATGAAATTTCAGCATCGATTTACTGTCATTTTCATTTTATCCTATTTTTTTTTCCACGTTGTGGAAAAAAAGTTTGATAATCATAACTTTATTAAAGAAAAATTATTGATAGGAAATCCGTGCAGTTTTTTGCTCGAACAATGCGATAAATTGCAGGACAAATGTTCTTTGTTCGGGCCAAGTGCATTTTCCGTGCAGCTGCGTCACTTATTCTTTAGGCAATCCTTATTACGAGCCAAGCCCGATCTTACTTATGAATCAGGTAGCATAAAGTGTCTCACTTTAGTAAAGGTCTTTATATTCCGCGATGCGGTCGCATAATCGTACTTTTAATTGCTAAAATTTATACAGCGAGAGAGAGAGAGAGAGAGAGAGAGAGAGAGAGAGCGCTTCACTTCACGAAGGAATAATTCATTTCTTTTTTCACCAGCTACGCGACGATTAATTTCCACAAAAAATATTTACGTACTTTTGTCATCTGACATAATACTTTTTAATTTCAATTTATACCGTTGCACTCTTCGATATTCGTTGTAATTTTAATAAACATTTATCAACAAAATGAAACAAAAATAAAATTTAACTTCTCCAAAAACATATTATTTTCATCTATTTACTTTTTTAGCTTTTGAAATATTTTCTGCTCATTCAATATTATTACTGGTATAATATGTGAATTGTAAATTTATAATTTTGCGTGAGTAAAACGTTTATGAAAAATCAAGTTTTGATGGAAGAAAACGATATAATAAATTATACACGAAATATTTAAAGCTTTGTAAGACTACACTTTCTTTTGGATGTGGTACCAGTTAAATAATAAAATTGCAATTCTTTTAATTGCGTCATTCACACATCGAAAGACCGTTAATACGATACGCGCATTCTTAAGACACCGAATTCGTGAAAATTTTCGTAATCGCTCGCTTTTGGATACTGGAAATCTAATTTACAATCGCGATCTTAGGCCTAGAGTCTCGCAAGAACGCCTTAGAAAGAAAAAGAGACCTAGGCCAGGAATGTGGATAATAATCGTCGTGAATCAGATGTCGTCGAACGCACAGACTACGTCAAAGAGAACCTGACCCCTTTACGCGATATTTACATCGCACGTTGATCAACCCGATCTTATACACGTCTTATTTTATCGCATGCAGACGAGTATTTCGTCATCAATCAACTCGAAGGTGGAATTATCAGTTTCCAAAAACGAGGCAGATTACAGAGAAAGTTACGATATGTAACCGGTACGAAAAATAAGTACTTTACTCATACGATTGTAAGAAATAAATATTTTAAAAGAAAAAATAATTTTAATAACAAATAAAACGATAAAGCAGTAACCCACTTCGGACAATTTATAATTTGCGTCAGATTTCAGGGCAGAATTCTGTATCTATAATTTTATTTTAATACATGTTTTATATAAATGTATTTTAATTTTTTAAATGTTTTTCATATTACGTGGTATATAAATTTCGACACAAATCACAAACCGTCTGGAGTGGAGCTTGGAGATAGGTCTCACCGATCTAGTGAATTATTAGGACTCAATCTATTCGGTCCTCATTAATCCTGCGGTCTCGAGTTACATACGTCTCTATTGAAATCTGCGATTCTGCGACAGGGACGAGCTTCGGCAGCTCGTCCATTCGCGCTTTGTTACGTCGCGTCGACTGGATTCGAAGTTGGGAATTAGCTTCCTGCCATCTCCTTTATTGTCCCGGATGGTCTTCGCCGAGTGGGCGGCAAGTTCTATGTTTCTCACCCACGGTATCTCGAGCGTTTCCAGTCACCGCTTCGCTCGCACGCTCTGTATTTCCCCGCAGTCGTCGCGCGCTGCTCGGTGCACCGTTTCGTGCAAACCGTGTAGACGGCCTTGCCCGGAGATACACACGCCGGTCACGTCCCTCCGCCCCTTCACAACCCACATTTTCACATACACCCAGCCCGCGCACGAGTCATTCGCTCATTATCGTCGCGTTTATCCGTCTCTATCTCTTCATTTCGTATAATGTTCCGAAATAATACAATGATTCATAATGTATTTTCATTCATAATGGCTTCGCGTTGGGATTAACATAAGTGAACTTAATAAAATACGTTCGGTTGTGGATGTAACGAAAATTAATTACCTCCTCATTAGTGTTTAAACTAATGAGTTATATTATGTGAAATTCGTTTTTGTTTTGGATCCGATTTCCTTTCGCTTTAATAGAATGAAGTCCGCGAATAATAATAGTATCTAGACCTGGAACTATATTTAGTTTTGTAATTGAATGATCCATCGGCATAGTCTCTAATGTCAAAACAATACTAGTGCAATGCAGTCAACAGGCGGGTCCGGCGTGCAGCCCCCGTAAATAAAAAACTAATCCTTGTAGAGCTTCGGTCTCGATGTCGAGCTACCGTATAATCGTGAGAATACGAGAATTGGCGTGCGATGCCTCTTACTTTTCAGCTCCGCTGATCCGATATCCTTCAAATTCGCAATCGCTTTCTCAACTATCCCATCTCGCATGGATATGCGAATAGCGTAAAGAGCCGAGCGAATAGATTGAATCCGATCGTGTGGATTTCCCGCAAATTGGGATTGTATACGAACGATGATAATTTAATGCTTCTTACGTGATTTGATATGAAAAAAATTAATTTTTAAAGGTAAAATTTATATTAATCTTTTAAACATTGCGGTATCGATAAAAATAATTGTTTCGATATGTAAATGGAGATTTAGTTTATACTTCTTATTTTACAATATTTACGACGAATATTGAAAGTAGGTAAATTATAATTCTGATGGGATTGAAAAACTTTGAAGTTTTTCATGTAACATGTTGCATTTACGAATAGGATGCATAAAACGTAAAAGAGAGAATTTCGAACTTTTTACTTGTACCGGAATGATCTTCGTTTCCGGACAATTATTGAGAAAGTCGACGAAATGAGTTCAATTGTGCGCCATTGCAATCAACCTATTTTATCCGTCATACCGCGAGTGGAATGTAGATGATTTATGTTTATTTTCAGAAAAGTTCTATTTCACGATGGCAATATACCGTATCGTGGCGTGGTTATTGGTTCTCAATAAATGTCGGCGCGCTTACGATATGCGGCGGCCGATGCGGGTCACTTTTTCCACCACATTGCAGTATCAACCGGCTATGTATCGGCCTTTATTTGGCATAACGCGTTCCGCGGAATACATTTCCCGACGATTTAAGAACTGGTCGTTCGACTTTTACGGTCAACGGCGGCACGGCAAAAAGGCACGGAGGAATCGAACGGAACGAGTTTGCATTCGCGTAAAATCGCGCTCTGCCATGTAGAAAGTGTATTCAGATACCTGAGCATAACACACGTTATAACACGAGTGAAGCCGTCGCGTCGACTGTAATAATCGGGAAAACGCCGAGGTTTCGGAAAAGAAAAGGACGCCGTGGATGACGTAAAGGGGATCGAGCGGTCAACTCAAGCTTGAAGGCTTGACATGAGAGGAATTGATCCTGTCAGATCTCCAAAAGGTTTATGTAATATTATTTAGAGATGCACAGCAACTCTCCCGAGATCTATATTTTTCTTTTATAGTTGTTCAACACTTTCTTATATCAATTATCTATTCATAAATTATTCATAGCGTCTTGCTCCTCCGCGTAAAAGTGAGGACGCTTTTATCGCGGATATTTTCACAGCACTTGAAACGGCGCGCGTTGGTGGCCAATAAGAGAAACGGGAAAAGGCATCTCGGTTCTCAGTCGTGTAAAACGTTTTACCGTTTTGTGTTGTCTGGAGGACCGTAACGTCCGGCACGCTGCTGCTTCGAGAGATGCAATTTCACATGTGCCGTTGCATCCTCGATGCATGACGCGCGGCGCAAACTTGGTAGCCATGTCGCCGAGCTCTGTTAAATTGAATGCTTGCGCACACCGGTGACGATCTCGATTATTGCGTTTCCACCTACGCCTCCCGTTTTCTTTGCACGCATCTCGCGTTTCCTGTTGCATTTTTCTTTATCTTCACATTTCAGGAGATAGTCTTCACAGATACAGTCGCTAATGAATATTCGCTTTGATCTCAAAGCTTTCGTAATTCTTCTGACGCAATTTTTCAATCTTTAAATTGTACAATTCGCAATTGGCTTATATCTTGAAAGAGATTGCAACATAGGGCAATCGATAAGAAGCAACGATTTCACGAGTATCGTCACGTAATCCGCGGTGCGTGTCTAAATTGAAAAGCATCGCTCGATTCCTATAGTTCCATTTCGCACTCGAAGATTGCACAAGCGATTTATTAAAATGTACGAAATAACACCTTAGAAACGCGCCTCGTGACTTGCGGCAGTACACGAACTCTCCTAGCGTGCAAAAACTTCGTAATTACTTAACGATCCTGACCAGTAGCGCATTTTTTAAATTGAGGGAAATAAATAAAAAATAAGCTTTAGCTTTCGTTGACCTACTCTACATATATCAAACACGTATACAAGTCTATTTCTTATATTATTTTTGCTATTTTTAAATTAAGTTGCATCTCACTTTCACTTTTCACTCAAGTATTCACTCAAATTATTACACTATTACTTATGAAAACGTGTATGTGTGATGTGCATATGATGTGCAAATGTGTGCGAATGTTCATAGTGTATTGAGTTCGGCCCAAATGTCTGTGTGGATCAGTTGTCCCTGCGAGAGTTTACGCAGTTTCATAACTCCCTCTCTGTAACGCCACTTTTTAATTACGACATTATATTCACCTTTCCGTTTAAAACGAACTCATTCGATAATTAAGTCTTAACGTCTTAACATGCGCTACGTGTAATTTATTTTTTAGTACGTCACTGACTCTCTTATGTATTTTCCGTTTCTTCAAAGTATCTTTTTTTTTACATATTTTACTACTATAACACTGTCCGCCTTACTTCGTCTCTTTTTTCAATAATGATTATAAAAGTTTAAAGATTTTATGCTCTCATATAATGGAGAAAAGCTTCGAGCTAAATTGAAAGGTATAATATCGCGCGCGACAAGCATTCTCTCTATTTTTAAATAGGTCAATATCTCAATATTGGATAATTGGATTCTTTAAGCTTAAAATAAATTTTGGTACTTAAATTAAAATGATGATATATAAATGACATTCTTACTGCTGAGATGGAAATGTTACGACTATCTTAATTAATATTTTTGATAGTTTAGTGACATTCACAGAAATTTAGATATTAAGAGTTAATAACGACGAAAGACACACTGCTTGCATTGTAATTTTGCCCCGATAGACCACAAAGGGACAATCTCGTTCCTTTTTCGCGTTTCAGAGCGACCGGTCCTTCGGCTCGCGAGATAAAAATAACCCCGGTTAGAATTTTAAATGCATAATCCCGTCGACGATTCGCGAGAACGAGGATTAACGATTTGAAGTTTCGCATCGTGACAGGAAAACTTCCTAACGGCTCTTTTACGGACTTGGGTATAACGCGCCGATAGATTTCGTGAAGTTTATACCCGCGCGCGGCCGTTATTTTCCGCGACGACGCTAATTACTCGGTTGCCTTTACGCCGCCCGCCGTCCTTTGATGCCAATCCATTATGAAACGAGATGCGCATCCACCTCGAAAATCGGCGCATATCGCGAAATGGATTCAAGCACGAGCTCGATTTACATTTTATGTAGGACTCCTGATTTAAATTCCGTTCGCGACCTCCGCGAAATCTGTTATCGAGTCGAGAGTCTTTTGGCGCGTGATATCTCACGATTGAAACGATCTGGGGATCTGAGATTAATCACTTTATAAATCGTACGTATCTTACAGCGCGCTCAGAAATGTACAGTTTACATTTTTACATCGACGTGTGCATTATTAATATCGGCAAAGGTCTGCAGGTTACTCCGAAGTATCTTCTCCCAGCGGCGACAAACATCAGGACCGATGCGCTAATGCCGACAACGCTATATGCGCGTCAGTTACATCGCGCCACGGCATTGCAAGGTCGTCCGGCCGCGAAAGACCGCCGCGACGAGAATATCAGCGTTGCATGACGCATAAATCGCACGGCGAAGGCGCGACGCGACGCAACGGTGTGCCATGGGCGCGCTGCGCAAGATGGTGTCGAGCCGAGACAAATCTCTTGCGTAAGCGCCTGGGCGCTATCGTTGGCGCGCAATCCGCGATGCAAATCGGTAGCCAACACCTTAATGGCTCGCGTTGCAACGCGGCCGCAACGCGTAAAATTCTGCTTATCATCGACTCGATACTGACCGTCTCGCAAGAAAACCTGATGCATCTTAAAAATACTGTTATTCGAACGCGGGAAAACGCAGAAGGGGAAACAGGAATTGCCGTCCGTCTAGCGTGTCTCTTATTTTTCCTGTTTCACTCAACGTGTTTAGAATCTTAACGAAACATTCGCTCGATTTGGCTTCCTCGCACGTTTCTCGTCTTCGGCACCTACACACGCGCCACGTGCGTTACCGTCGAAATTAGAACGGCGGCGTGCCGGATTTGGATTACAAACCGGGTTTCCGAACGGCGCACGAAAGAAAGAGCGCCCGTAAAATTTTCCATTCATTGAACAGCCATTCACGCCAGGCACTAACAACTTTTACCTCTCGCACAATACTCTTATTCTTCTCGCAATTGGAACTTACTGAGTCACCGTCTTTGCGGTTTTCTAGCCCCGCGACTCCGTGCCACCTCTGCGAACGGCGTTTTCGCAGAATGGCGAAACACGAAAGGAGGAGGTCGTTTTCCGCCGAGATCGGCCGAAGAAGAAATCGCGTGCTATTTTAGGCGGCTCGTTTTTTCCGAGCTTTTCTAAAATCCGGAGAATACGCGGGCACTTCCTCGCTTTCTCCGTTCACGGTCATTACCGTCGCAGCATGCGAGCGTTGCATTATCGATGCAGATTCGCTCGCCAAGTGTATTATCGGATACACGCGTCGCGACTAATGTAAGCATGTTAATGCTCGTCGTACGTTCCTTTGAAACCCAATCAGAATTCGAGGAATGCGTTTTCTTTCCGACGTAATCTCAAAATTATCTTTATCATAGATAAGAAATTAAAAGTTGCCTTTCTATTTTTCAATGAATTAAATCTTTTAACGTTAAAAAACAATTTGTAGAGAGAAGAGTGCATTATTCTCCGTATCTGCTAGCGACACGGGATTTAAGAGAAGCCCCAGCGAAGGTGGGGGGTTCTCCACGTATTTTGCGAGCAGGACGAGAAGCTGGAGTCCGCGATCGGGGTCGTTACTTACGGTCGATTCGACTTTACGGGTGATTTACGACTGCCACGCTCTAACGCCTCCTCCCGAGAAGGGCCACGGCGAAAAAAGAAATATTGTTGCTACCTTCCCGCGCCGTAAAACATACACTGTTGATCCGATAAAAATGTCCCTTCTTACCCGCTGACAATGTTGTTGCACACAAATTGCTGGGCGTACTCCGCACGTACCGAGCGTAGGTGTTGATTTACAAAATCGATGTCGAAACATTCAAACAAATAATGTACACACGTTACAGCGACCGAATTTGATCCTTTTCCGGCTCATGTCGAAAATGTAACAACGTTTATTTTCTCTCTGATCAATTTCGCAGATAGTGTGTGCGTTATATCCACATTGTGATACGTAAAAACAAATGTAGAGGAATAAAAATGGAACATTGAAAGTTATTATTTTTCGAAATAATAGAAGTCCTGTAAAATAAAAAAATTTAATCAATTGCTTCATCAATGAAAATATAATATTTGCTCTTTTGCCCCAAGAATGGAGCTTGACAACGAAAGATCTGTCATGATTTATTTATGGAGACAGTATAAATCTTCGTTATAGATGGGTCCTTGAACGATTATTACATTAAGGATGATTTACATCAGAGTTTACGGACGACCAACTCTTCGTTCACGATTACAAAGATATCGACAATATACCGACGTGACGCTAAAATGAGTATCATCGAAGTATGATGATTATGCTATCGATATTTTACGAGGAAGATTTGAAGAGAACGATCCCGTTTAGAAATCAATACTTAAACAGTAATGAAACTTTCTAATAAAGAAATTTATTCTTGATTAAAAATTTTGTGTAAAAAATTGGTACATTCTTAGAAACATCTAAGATTTCTATATTTAAAAATTTGAGTTCTTTTGCTTGGACAAGAATTGAATTGTAATAAATTATACAGCAATTGAACAATTGTTTGAAATGAACGAACAATGAAAGATGATTAATTTTTAGTAAAAGGACAAAAATGGTAAGATTTCTATCATACTTGTAATCGAGAGAACGTTTGTTAGCGTTGCCTTTTAAGGCCGTTTTCGTCATTCCCCGATTGCCTTTTATATACGCACCGTTGTGCTTGCAGAGTGAAACTCCAGCATAACCATAAGTGGAGAGTCAACGAACCATCAGCTGACTTTTGATCAGTCTTTAGTTGCTCGATCTTTAATGCGAAATTTTTTATTTAAATTCAATAATAATAAAACGTTTGCGGAGATGCCTTCGGGACTCTTGCTTTTATAGTCTTCTTAATAGAACGCGGTGAAAGTGGAGAAGGGTACTTATACTTGCATTCTAAACGTTACACTCTTCCGCGGCGGTTCCAAATTAGGCGTGAAAGTCTTCGCACTATCTTACCAGCATTCGGTTCTATTATTATCATTGACAAAAAGTAGTTAATAACGTACCATTTCGTTTAGCGTACACGCCAGCATTTCTATGCTTATACGTACTCGTTATTCTAATGCTACGCGAATACATCCGGATGCTGAAAGTATACGGAAATCAGGAAACCCCCGGAGTCGCGAATATAACCTCGGCTGCCTTATTACTCAGAGTCACTCTGAGATAATCTGGATAATACTTGAATTCGAGACGCCACCCCATATTTTGTCTCGGTTGTTGTTACGCGATCCGTTTCGCGACTGTCTCACGTTGCACGGCCACTCGTTTTTCAAGACGTGCATCGGCAGGTATAATATACAGGTGTTCTCCGTCCCCACTCTGCCCGGCGACAAACGGCAATGCGAGGCACCTTACCGAAGGTAATACACCTATCCGCGTGGTACCTGCGGAGCGGGACGTGCCGCGAGTGGGAGAGGAGTGCGAGAACGCGGAGAGAGAAAGAGAAAGAGAGAGAGAGAGAGCAAGAGGCACTCGCGCTAAGGAGGGACCTGTATCTCTTCCAGCGAGTCAGTCACACTCGGGCATGTTTGGGGACGTTTGCGCTTGTTAAACGATATATCGTCGCGACGGTCATGTCTCGACACATCCGCAGGATACACATCGAGTAGGACGTACTCGTGGGATGACGCGATACGTCCTTGAACGAGAGGTACGAGTCGCTCCTGGGAGAGTGGGAGGCGAGGGATTAATTTAGGATCCCTCGAGAACTTGCTCGTGGTGACGTATGCGTCTCTCAGTGAAATCGCCGGTAAATTGGGAGCGCCGGAGTGAGAGTGTGTGTGCGCGCGCTGAGTGCTTTGTTGTATCGAGTGCACTATTGTGCGCGCACCGTGTGGAATGCAACGTGGGCTGCGCGCCACGGCGCGTTGCGTGCCACCGCCGCGGTCCCGGAGTGCGCGATTTGCCGGCAGAAAAGGAAAAGTTGCAATGCACGGGGATTTCTAAATGTGCGAGGTCGTGCCGCGTGGCGAGCGGGTGCTCCGACGAATCCGCGTGTCCGCTCTTTAAGATCGGCCGCTTCACGATATATATACGATCGCGGTAATGTTACGCTCGTGCAAGGGTGCTAATTAAATTTTTCTAACCGGTTAGTCCGGATCGATCGAATACTCGCAATCTTGCCGCTCGCGATACGCGCGATTGAAGGCCCGATTAATTACGTAAAAATGTCACGCGGAGAAATTATATCACTCGAGGAGTTTCGGGATTCGGCTTGCACGCGAGAAGTCCTTTAAAGAAAAAGTTAGCTTTTTCACCGCAATTTTTAATCTGGATGCAAATCGAATGGAGATCTGATTGTCAGAGAGATCGGAGATACGGACAAAATATCCCGACAAGTTTATCTTGGCGCGGTGAAATTTAATCTGTGTGTAAATCGAAAAAGAGATTCTGATCGACAATGTACTTTTAAAACTTCTGCATGTTTTAAAATGGAGTGGAAATCATAGTATATGCAATATGCTAAGTTTTGTTTTGCTTCCCAACATTTTAGATTCAAATATCAATTAGATGAATGAATGAATGAATGAATCGGTAGTTTGTATTCAGGAATTTCGTATCTCGAAATCAGAATACATATTAGGATGTGATAAGATATATTTACCTTCGCTCTTGAATTCTTACCTCGAGAGACTACGGTTCTGTCATCAGCTGCGACTCTTGCCGGACGTATTTATCTGTCTATTAAACAATTATTTAAATAAATCTCATATGTCATTTAGTAATTACGCATAATTCAACGAATAAATTTGTCATCGTGCCATTTGTCATCGAATTTATCAATTTTGATAGGCGCGTAAGCCGAATTCGATGTTAAACGTTAATCGATGATCTTTCGTCGATAATCCCGACTTTCAGAGCAAGTTATCTTTCGTCGAACGCTAGATTAAATTTACACGCTGACGTAATGCGCGATCGCAGGCAAGTCTCTTTTAAAAAAAGCAGTCACGAACTTGAAACGTCACGTGTTGTATTTTTTTTCTCAGCTAGCTCGATTGAAATATCGTGTCACGGCAATGGCATGTGACACCGATCACCGCGTTGCCATAACCGATTGGTAAAAGTGTACGAAAACCTGTCGATCTGAAAATTAATGATCCTAATTAAAATTCTATTTGCAACGGGCGGAATTTTACAGTGGATGATAAATTAAATAATTACACAAGAACGCCAGCAGCAAGTGATTACGCGAGCACCGATCGAATCCTCTTGCTTCGTTCAGACGATACCTTTCGCTTTCAACGGCGACTCGTTCGCAACACATGAGCGTTTAATCAGCCGTTCGCGGGGATTACTTCGTTAGCTCGGACGTTTATCGGCCGTAAACGAGAACGGCGTATAACTTGGTGCAATCGGGAATAAGCCCGGTGTAAGCAGCCGAGTGAAAAACCCGGACTCTTCGGGAATTGTCTACGGTCGTGTTTTATTATTTGTTTCGAGACGCGAATAATATCGTTACGATGTAACGTTGCGGAAATCGCCATGCCGGACGAGGATTGCTTACGTTTCCACCTGGGACATTGCGCCGGCTGCGATCACACGTGTCGATGCTGATGGTGCATGGAGACTCGAATGATATGGGAGCCGGCAAAATGAATAGAGAGATTCCCAGCAGCACCCTCGCGACCTTGAGGGGAATCCTGGTGAGCTCGTTGTCGAGGGAGAACCTCGGCCCGCACGACCTCCCCGTTCACGAGCACACGAGGCATCGACCGCCCAGAAAAGTGCACTTTCACGAAGGTAAACTGGAAGTATAGAAACCATTTCGAGATAAGGGGCGAATACATTTCCGCGAATGAAACGTGCGCTATTTTTTTTCTGGGATTTTTAATCTACAGATTGTAGCGAAGAAGCACGGATATTTAATGAAAATGATGAATTTTTCCGAAACTGCACGGGCATAAAAATTTTGATTAAGTTAAGTAAGAGATCGAAGCAGCAACCGAGTCCAATTTACATACGAGGCGATTCGAAGTTGCGAAGGTAGGACTTGATTGCACGGGAGCGCATCAAGTTCCCAACATTGAATGCATCCTCAGGTTGTGCGTTTTCCCCAATGATCGTGCGTTAATTTAAATATAAATGGAGGAAGCGGCACGCCCACCGATGACATTGTTGATCGATTATGTCGTTTCCCATGCGATTTATATACACCATAATCGTTTATGAGATATAACGGATATATAACGAGCAGATTCCCATCAGTCTCTCACGGTGTCGCTTCATATAAAATTAAAATAATTGCGGAGCGGACAAGCTCGATTCGTGCAATCGGCGAAAAGTACTGATTTATTCCGTTAATAAACAATTATATTTCGTTTGAAACGGAGAGACTCTTAAATTTTTATCAAGCGACTCGATTTAAAAAGAATATAATAAAATTATAATTATCGGAGAGCTTCTTGAGGATCGAAAACTAATTTCCCTCCTCGTTCACATACAACGAGATTCAAATTAATTTTAAAAACTTGGAATTGACTATGCATCGAGCGTTAAATGGTGGCTCGCCTTCGACGTGCGCTTCAAGGATATCCTCCGATTTGCACACGTTTCACTTACGAGTGACATTGCGCGCGTAACTTACTTAGCCAGCGCGCAGTCGACAGAACAACGATACGATGATTTTCTTGGACACAATTGATCCACCCGGCTCTAATAAACGATCATAATGAGAGCATTTCGCGGTTTCGGAACTTCGTTTGATATACACGAGTGAGAGGATGGAGCTAGACTTTATTATGCTGAACCAGCCGAATTTGCGTTAACGAGAATTTTTTAATATTTACCGTGTAATTTAAACGACGATATGTTGCATTGGATTTCTAGTACTGAAATGTGAATATCAATTTAAAATTATTTCAACACGAAGATGTATTCTACATATCATATTTACATTATTCTAACGTAAACAACCGTCCGAAAATTCTTGACCTTTGCTTAAAATTCTGAAAATCGCGGAAAAAGGTCATACGGTCAGCACATATTGCAGGGTGCATCGTGCATACGCGAGCGAACTCTCTCGTCGACGGAAATGCATAAACACCCGACGGGGTGAGTGAGGAGAAACTCGCGGTTTACGGCGTACAGACGGCGACGATAAGAATCTCGCGACGCGCGTTTCTCGTTAAGCGCATTAAATGCCGGTGCTGCTTAGGAAGCGACGTCAGGCACCGCGGTTGCACCGACCGGCTGCACCGCCACTTCATATAGCCGTTCCTTCTGGGAACGATCGTTTCCTCGACGGCGGATCTCTCAGACAATTACCGCGCACGCCCTGCTCCGTGACTAATAGAATCCGTTGATATATCACGCGCTGAAAAGTACGCCGCATTCTCCAAAGGGGCGGACGTCGTATAAAACGTGCGACGAGGTTCCGGCTTGGGTGCTAATGCCGATTGTTGTCTGATCGACAACCCGAGACGCGACGCAATTGGAGTGTCGTCACGCGCTTAGAACTTGCACGTAAAACGCGTTCGAGGAAACGTGACGCATCTACGGAGACGCGTGACGACACGCGTTGATAAGATAGCTGATTGATAACCCGGAGATGAGGAGGTGACTTCTTTTTAGGATTCTACAATATCATCGATTCGACGAAAGGAACGAAATTGCGATTCTCTCGAAAAGTACGCATCATCACTCGCGAATCCATTAAAACCAGTCTGTATGAGCGGGAAGCGCCGCGAGGGCGGGAAACGTCATGGACGGGACTGTTAATTATAGGATAAATCAATTCACACGCCCCAATTAATTGACTCGTCATTCGCGTTTACGCAGGTCTGTCTTCCGTCCGTGAGCTATTTTCGTTCATTTGCACGCGATATAGACACAGCGAAAATCCCCTTTCAATGGCAATTCCAACTCTTCTAACTGGACGGTGGAAACTTCCGACTTTTATGTTTCCAAAAGACTGGAGCTTATCTTATCGTTAACGTCGCCACGTGGATGGCAATGTCATAATAATTAAATATCTTTAGTAAAATTTATCGTTACATGAAAAACGAAAAATGCAAGGTAAATTTCTTTTTGGTGTATAACGGCTTTACCGCATACTGATTACAAATGTTGTTTGATAATATTGAATGGCTGGCTAGTAGAGGAATAAGAATCAGAAAATATTGACGCGTGACATGTCACTCGAATCAATATTTGACGGTAACGAAATTTGGTTATACACGACGACGTGTTGTGTGCTTGCAGCATCAGTTTGCACCGGTTGGGGATCAATATAGTTTCCATCACGGATCATTTATTGTCAACACCTATAGATTATATATCAATATATTAATACCTTGAAACTAGAACAGCCAATATCATCCCGTCTTCTGGAGGCAGAAATATAATAGATACTATGGCATATTTATTATATAAATATATATATATATATATATATATATATATATATATATTATAAAAAGTTTATTATTTTACTTTCAAGCCAAAAACGGGTCGTTCAGATTTCAATATTTTAATATTTTATTATGTCTGTTAAGAAAATATTGGTACAATATCTCGGAAAACTGATATTATATATTGTATTTACCGGCGGCAATATATAATATCTTTGGGAAGAACGCCTCTTTTGTAGTAGACTTATCTTTTTTGTGCTTTTTTTTACGAGAAAGACACTTTTTTATAAAGAAATATAATATCTTACATTCGATACTACTACAGTCGTTCAAGAATATTTTTATCCGCATTGCGCCAAAACATAGAACGCTCACTACTATCCGACATTATATAATGCCTCGTCGTTCAGTAATTGCAATAGGCCTTATGTTTTCTCTTCTTCTGTTTCAGGTGAGTACCCCGCCATAGAAAGCCGCTATACAGGTCATCCAGATAATCGCGGTATGTAGACTTGTCGTGCGAATGCAATTACAGGACACGCCGTGTTCGGCCATTCTGTCGAGCCCGACGTTTTATTTTATCCAACCGCTTCCGACCGAACAGCAGACTGATACAAACGTGAACCGATGTGTTCTCAAGCGGAGATCGACATCAGTAGAATTTGAGTTCAATAACTCACCGCGATATAAGATTCAAATCGAGTTTGAAGCTCCAAGAGTGTTTTTGTCACCCGATGGCATAAAACAAAAATATTGCTTATTCGGGTAGTATCTGAAATTATGAATCGCTTGAGTGTGAATTACGGGTTCTGTACAATATGGTTGGAATAAATCCACGTTACTGATTGCACCGAGCGTGACGACACCGGGAACGACCAAACGGCCTTTCAAAACAGGATGAAATAAATAACGGTCGGATTAATTCCCCGAGATTAAAGGGGGGAATTTACATATCGAGACCCCCGTGGGAAGTCCACGGCCGTCACGCGATATTGCACTTAAGCGCGTTTACGTTCCGCGAGATCTCGGCGCTTGAGGGATGAAGCGCAAATGATCGGTGTGCCATATTTCAGAGTCACTTTATCGGCGAAGTCGCCTTTTTACGACGTCGTTATCGTTCCGAGCTATGGAGAGTGAGTGAGAGAGAGAGAAAGAGAAATTCGCCGAGTCCTTCGAGAATACGTACCTGCTCAAAGAGCTTAATCCGCGCCCAAAGGGCGTATCGTGTGGCAAATTATCCGGGCGAAACTTCGGCGCATCGCGTATATACATTCGTGTTTCGCCGCTTCTCTCTCTCTCTCTCTCTCTCTCTCTCTCTCTCTCTCTTTCTCTCTCTCTCTGATTCTCTTTCTTTTTCTCTCTTGTTATGTAACGTGTCGAGCAGCCTTAGGGCAGCACGGAAGTACCATTAAGAAGGTCCTTTTCCGAAATACTTTTAGCCAGAAGTAATGCTGCCTCGAAAAGGCGCCGGGCGTGACGAGCAATTAATTTCAGACTCTTCCGAGTTTTCAGAGTTTGTGAGAAAGTCTACTGTGTGTGTCAATAGTTATACCAAGGCCTTCTTAATAAGCTCTTGAATGCCAAAGAGGCGAAAGGGGGATATATACGTGACTTTTCATTGATGCTTAATACATTGTTGATAAGCAAGAAAGAAGAAGAGAGTGAGAGAGACTGGGAAAAAGTCGTAAATAAAGCAAGTAGGCAAATTCTGAAAAACGAGGTTTGTTATTGACGCGAATCAATGAAGCGGGACTTAAAATGGTGTCGTTGACGAACGTGTTGCTAAATATTGATTTTGAATCAAGAGCGGCGTTGACCATTGTCAATTTGCACTAGTGGGCAAATATAAACGCGAACGATATGTATATGTCAAAGCGTTCTAGTTTGACCGATTCCAGACAGTTTATTCTCATACGTCGAACGCATTTAAAGAAGATTAATTATTTACGCTCCTAATTTAAGACACTTGACTAATTATCGTACATTACGAAAGTTGGTCAGTATTTGTTCTACTATTTTAGAACGAACTGTTGGTTTGTTAAAATAGCTTTGGTTTCCTTAGCGAGGATAATGCTCGTTTATCAAGTATTCTGAGCGATGCTTTAATTTTCAATGAATTTTTTGATGACGGTAATTATATATCGTTTTCCCCGTAACGAAAGCTAGTTCGTGTTTTAACTTCATGACGCTCGCGATGGTATAAATAGCAAGATTAAGATACTCTTATCGCATAAGCCGCGATATGTCGTAACTACAAATATAATTTCCTTTAACTTCGGCGTATAATTGTGTACCTACAAATTTTTATCATGAAAGCTTTTTTCAATTGATGTTATGAAAATGTTTCAATTCACTTCAAGACTGGTTCTAGTTTATGAAATATTTTAATGAAATATTTTAAGATTAATAAAATATTTTGTAGGAGAATAATTTCGTCGATCATTTCCATTTTCTGTTATCTGTTATCTGTTATCTTGTAAATTCTCATAAAATGACGTGAAATCTGCATTACGTTCGAAGACGTTGTAATTTCCGTGCGCAATCGATGTACGTGTTCGCCACTCGATATTTTGCACGTTGAACTCGTTTGATGCATCCGATCGATGTAAGTATCGTTTAAATTGGTTAACTGATCGACGTCTATCAGAAAGCCGACTTCGCAAATTCACTTCAGACGCGAACGTTATCGACATTCGGATGGAAGACTGCGGTACCCCATCTGTTTCCGTTGCGAATCTTGTCTTCCAATTCTGGCAAGGAGATCTTGAATAAGACAATGTCAGGGATCCAGCTGCTCGATGGCTTTACGAAATAATACCGCGTGATAATGAATGTTCTATCACAGGAGTGTTTCATCGCGTTAAACGATTTAGTGTATATCGTTCATGCGGGAATACATTTGACTTAATACACCTCGTGCAGTCTAATAAAATTGCCGAGAAAGTTCACAATGCTGTTCTTAATAGAACACTTTTATTCTCACGCGATTCATGCGCGCGCATAACTGGCAAACTGCAGTTTTAAATGCAGAGGTATTAACTGTGACTAACGTAGAAGCTGTTCCCGTGAAAAAGGGCATGTAATCCCTTTTCTAGCGAATATTACAGAGAAATATATTTCCCTAGCACTTTTTTTTTGCTGGGCAGCAAAACATGACAGAATTAAGGGTTGCCGATTAAATATATTGTACATCCTAAATAAAATGCATCATAATTTTTCTCTGTTATTATGTTTTTGCTAACTTCCACCTTACTCCTTACTTATTTTTTCCGCCTACCAACGCAATCAATTTCTCACTGATCATTCAAAATGGTGTTAATACTAACGGGATCAAAATTCGAGTTATATAAACGTGTTTAAAAGGAATTCGGGTCGACGATTCAGTATAATAATCTGCCTAATCTACGGCTTTCGATTCGACGTTGACAGATCCGAGGAATATTGCGTTTTCTCCTGTTCGATTCGCGATTCACAAATCCTACGGATGAGTTGACAATGACGGAGGATTTAGACGCACAAACGAACCGCTTCCATTCGATGAACGTGCACTTTACGCCCGCTTCGCCCTCCGCGAATATCCGCCTTTCCACGTGGCTAGAATAGTTATCGGGACACACCGTATTCAGAATAGCGGAGAGTGGTTTCTTATATAGTGAGTCATTGTATTAATTAGAAATTGCTTATAGATGCTGAAACTCTCAGACCCAGAGCTCGATAAGTTAGGTTAGGTATATCGGATGATGAAGAAAAGTTCTTAGTTCGTAATGGGGTTTTGCTGTCGAAGTTATTTAACATTTAGTTATTCCTAGCAACAGTATAATATGTACAGGCCTTTGTCGCGATGTTATTTCGAACTAGATTATCTCGAATGGGATATAAGCGAGAAAATATTTGGCTGGAAATTTATAAGTTTTCAGTTTCTTGTCTCCGAGAAATCTAGATTCAAAATATATATGCTTCTGTTAACTAAATAAAAATGTTATTTTACGAGGTATATTTTTATATATTTTTCTATTATTCAACGAGGAACAACGAGAAAAATTCCGATTTTACGGAAAGTGGATCCGAATAAAGGAAAATATTCTCGCGTACTATATTTCTATATAGGAAGCGATGCGTTCCAAAAACAACTCTTTCTCGAAAACAAAAGAGTTGCCCCAAATATAAGAGCTGCAATCACGAGCGTATCGAAAAAATAATCTTTTCATGCGAAATTGTCATTTACTCTATCCCAGATCTCTAATTTTTTTTTCTTCCGATGATTTTCCATGATTGAAAATTAACTGCATCCTATTAAAACATCAATATATATGTATATTTTCATTTTAATGAATATTATATTTTATGGTAATCTTATTTTTTTCGAATATAGGAAAATCTCATAATTAACGGCGAAAATTAATTTTCGAACAAATAGCAGCACGGGTGTTCCCTCGTTGCTCGCAGCCATTATAATTGAGTTCTCGCTCTGTTTTCTGCTAAATTTACGTCCGTTACGCTTGTCGACGCTGCTGGCGGTAGGTCACCATTGTTATAGCCCCGTTCATTATAAGAACGAGACGAAAATTTAATTGAAAAAGTTACCGCGTATTATTCAAGTAAAAAAATTGAGATAGAAAGACTATTATATGAAAAGCGCAAGAATAGGGCAAAACACTTGACATCGCTGTTAACATTGTCAATATATTATACATATTAATTTTAGTAAAAGACTCAATCTCCAGTTCCAAAATTTACGCGAATATATATCGGGCGATAACAATGTGCATTCTTTGATACCGAAATATGCCGTACGCCTTTGTGGCTCGGAAGCACTCGACAACTCGAGGTGGTCCACCGAAACCGGCTACAATGGCGAGACAAAGGAATCTGTGCGACATCGACCTTATCTCGATCGAATAGAAATGCCCGGAGCTTTCGGTGCACTTGACATAAATCTCGAAAGCGATAAAAGGATCGCGGTAACGACTAGCGATACGGCCGATCGTTAATGCCACGCACAAACCGAAATTTGCAAGGAAGTATTTTTTATCCCACTTCCGACGATTGAAACTTAAGGACTGATATCCCATTTTAAAAACGTCCATTTTAGAAACACGATTGAAAGCAGGAATGTAAGATTATTCTTATCGTATGTTAATGCGATCATTGACACAATGAATTTGCAACATTTCTGTGTTCAAAAATATGCTTTTAAGAAAAATTGCTTATGCTAAAAGTTAATTTTTTCTATTTTTCTTATTAGAAATTAAGTTAAATGAGTGAAAATGTTTCATAACAATATATGAATGATTTTACATGTTCTTCGTTATATGAAATATATAAAATATGTCGAGCAATATAATGCAGGCTGCGTTTATTCCTGTTTCGATATCTTGCCGAATAAATACAAATTCTTTCTCAGGCATCTTATATGAAAAGTATTTTCAAGCACGATAGCATGTTATTACCAGGAAAGTTACCGATATCACTGTTGTATGTACTTGTTCCAGCCCAAGTTTTTGAATAATTCCTCCCTCGTGTGGTGAATACGCGGTGTGCCGATCTGCCTCGCAGAGATCGTCGAGTTTTGCCACATCCATGGCAAAGTTTGCTGAAACTTCCGTCAAATGAGAATTCAAAAACTCAAGTTTTGATTAACGATCTTTTTTGACGAACATGGTTATGACGTTCGATCATTTCTTCCCCATCCGCGAAACAATCTTTGAAAAGAAGTCGTGTGGCTTTTGCGCGACACCATCATCAGTCGTCGACGAATTAGTCGTCGAATCTCGAATCAATCGATTCAAGCATGCACGCCGTAATTTTTGTAAACTTGGCGGATGGGTAAACTGTTCCATCCTCTAAATCGCTTTACGAAAAAGAATCTTCTCACCGCGGGTGAGCTTGTATATCGCGCCACTGCAGCTGGGCGCGAGGAATCGTTTATTATTTACGCAGTCGGGGAGAACGTTCGTCCTACTTCAGCGCGACAGCAGCTGCAACCTCGCAGCATCCGGGCAATTCCTATTTGGCCATTTCCCTCCAATCCACTTCCTCTCACATCGCTCTTCATCCTTTCCCACCGCTCGCGTCATGGGAGATGTCAATTAACCGGCGAAACAGGGAACGACGGCGAAAAAATGTCGCTGCAGTTTATTTTAGTATTTTGACTTAAAGCTTGACGGATATCTTACGTGATACTCTTAAATCCACAGTTGATTTAAAATATGACTTACATAATGCCTTATGCGATCGATCTTTGTCTATCGACGAGATATCATGGTAGCCAATTCTTGGACATTCCCGTGGCGAATGCTACTTTCGAGAACTGAAAAATATATGAGAATAAAATTTTCTCGACTCGAGGAATCTCAGTGCCTTGTGCGCACAACCTGATCCATCGATTTACGTTCGAGTGTAACTCTTAGTGTCCCGATAGGAATCAAATGTTCTTGGACAAAGACTCTCGGACTCCTCGGTATAATTTATAATTCAAGTTGAAAGAGACCCGCCACTAAACTTTTTCGAAAATGTTATTGTATCGAAGACAGCAGGTCCACACGACGACAGTGATTCGTAAAAGAAAAAAGAATCTGATGTCTCAATAGGATATTAAATATGAATTGTTAAAAAAATCATAGTTTAGTTTAAAAAAATAAGATGTAGATATAACAAAGGTAGATCTTCTATTCTATTCTATACCCTCGTCATTTTGACGTCCAAGAATCGGTCGACTAAATCCTGATTTCGTTTAAACAAGGTGCGGGCGAATACGTGCATAGCTATTAGTCGAGAATCCGACTGTATTCGGACAACTCGCAAAAGCAACAGTGCATGTCGCCCCTCGGCCGTGTGAAAAACCGTATGTGTGAGCACAGAATACAGGGGGTAACTTGGCTGCCGCGTAAGTTCGATATGACGAGAATTAACGGAGTGGCGCGACGGCGCGGCAACGTAGATGGACAGGGTGGACGCCATTCGATTGATTTCCATTTAGTGGAAGAATGTGATTTTAAGCGAGGTGGCCGGTGGAATTTAACGAAACTGACAGAAGGGGAAATGCGTGTTTTTAATTCGTTTAGTCACATGGGAATATTGACAAGAGGATAAAGGGTACCTTCGTGCGTTTAATGGAAAATCTGATATTAAAGCACAAAGCGAAAGCGATATATACCTGAACTTATGAAAGGAAAGCGGTCTTATTAACAATAATGTTCTTAGCTATTCGTATAGAACAAATATTTCTCAATATAACATTTTCGTCGCAACTTATTGACGACCGGAATGAACGTAATCGTCGATAAAGCAAGTTTACGAATGCAAAGTGGAACGAGAGATGCGAAAGCACTTTAAGTGCTGCGAAGTGCTCCTTGTTTTCCCGCTTTCCCGCTCTCTCACAGCAGCGATAACGAGGGATTCGAGAGAAATCGCATTCTTCGCCGATGGACATTTTCCCGGCGTTGAAATTAATCTCCCGATAAATAACTTGCTTCACTCTCGAGCGCTCGTCTTCGACCCGGATAATTATGGTACTGCGATAAGGCTCGATGCTACGAACTTCTTCGAGACTCGACGACTAATTCGTTAACGATTGATGATCGTATCGCGCGGCGTCGCAAACTCCCGCAGCTTTTTTCTCCCGCGGGCACGAGAAAACTTTTCCAATTAAATATGTCGAACCGCGAACGCAAGGATGCTTTGGAATTGATTAGGTACCTTGATTAAATGATTCTTATATTATATTTTCTTTGAAAGCTCGGACGATTCTTTCACGAGTTATTAAAACGTTTTAAACGTTTAAAACGTTTAAAACGTTTAAAACGTTTAAAACGACTTATGAAAGTGAGCGTTTTAAGCTTATTTATTTTTTTACTACTAAAAATAATTACTACATTTTATTATACTACTATGTGTGACACAAAAAATGATTAGCATAGAGTTTGATACAAATGCATCACAATACTTTTTATGAGAAAAACTAAGTTTTTTTTATATATATTAGAATGTTTAGATAAGCATCGAAGCGCGAGATCATTTATAGCGACGTTTTAATAAATTATCTTACTAAATTGCCATAATATAAATACAAATCATTTCACATTTGATTCAATATTATCGCTCCAAAATTATGAAATATTTAGTATTGATTGTACTCAGTTTACCCACAACCGCGCGTTTGGGATAAAACTAATCACCCTGAGCAGGGATCGTCATCGGATTAGTTCCGTGTCGGGATGTAATTTTCCAGGCTAAGGTAGGATCGAGAGCAAAAGCCGGGGCCACCCCGGGGAGTCCTCTTCCGAGATCCGTAGAAAAACGAGAGAAGACCGACCACGATGGTGGACGTGCCGCGTCGCGCCGTGCCGTGCCGTCGAGATGTTTCTTGCGCGGAAACACGGATACGCCGGGGCTCCACGCGGCGAGGGATTCCGATTAGTCTGGTTTCTCGAATTGGCCGTCTTTCCATCTCGCCAGACACGCCTGGAATTTCGGTTAGACACATACGCAAGACCGAGCCACGTCGTTCACGTCAACAATGTAAATTTGGGTGCGACGTTTCGGAAACATCGCTCTCTCGAGAAAGTTTCGAAAGGGCGTAATCGCGAAATTTGAGAAAGTAGCAAACACGACTCGAGAGAGAGAAGCCCCTGACAAAATAGTTGCGAAATTCGAAAAGTGGGACAACGCCTCGACAATGTATTGCTTCTCTAAAAGATTTTATGCGCAGGAATATTCCGAAAAACTAACATGTCGAAACGGTATCAGTTTGAGACGTTTGCGATGTTTTGGCACGATGCATGATTCTAAGATTGAGATCAACGTAATTTCGAACCATTATTTTCTTGGCTGAATTCGTATCGCGCTTATGTATAGTAAAATAAGAGGCAGCTCGTAATTCTTTTACTTCTTCGAAGCTATATTCGCTCGTCTCGTTGAGATATCATATCGTAAAAGCGACAATCTAGAAAAGAATTTCATCGCGGCGAGTTTAACGTTGGGGAAGAAATAACGTGATTTCACCGTCGGACAATTCCCCAAAAGGAAAGACGTTTCTGTATTCCCGCATCGTGTTACTCCGTATCGCCATGATCCGTCAGGGGATTCGTAGAGAAACCCTAGAGCACGTTGCTACGGCGTCTTCAAGGTTATCGATCCTCGAGGACGACGCCGTGGACCGAGAGAAAGGCGGATCGACTATGGGAATTGCCTGCCGTTCTCTATCCTAAATCTTCACTTGCGGGACCCTTGAGGATCGACCCTCGACAAAAATCTGTTCGTTTGGTGCTCGATGTTTTGTAATATCTTACGTCAAATTTTTATCTCGAAGCTACTTTCAACTGATCTAAAGATGCAAAAATATTCAAAAACACCTGACGTGATCTCACAATTTCATTATAGGATTATATTTACGATCGCCCGAGTATTAAGGCTCGAGATATCAAATTTTCAGATCGAGGTCACCTGGTTCTCTATCGAATTGCAATGACCACTGTTGGCGCGATTCAAAACGCTAGTTCACGCGAAAGCGCTTGCTGACGGGGCGAAAACTTAAATGGGCAAAATAATAAATCAAGCCCATCGGTCGGTCGGTGGCGAGTAAGATGCTTCGAGGGGGATGATGGGCAGAGAGAAGTCCCCATGTTGAGAAGAGGAGGAGAAAGAGGAGCAGGCTGAAGATCATGATGGAATTAGGCGGCACGGGCTGAATGGATGTGCCGAACGCGCGCCGCTCCACGAGATCGAGGGTTGACCATTTCGGGAGAGGGTTGCAGGTGGTGGCGGCGACGGCTGATCGATGCAACACCAGCGCCAGCGCCGCGTCGTTCAGCACCACGGGCGATGGAGGACGGCCACTACCGCCGGTATTCCCACTCCTCCTTCGCTTCCTCTGTATCTGTGATTCTTCTATCTTTCCGTCTCACGACCGTTCTTCCAGCCTCCTCCTTCTTCCCTCTTTCTTCCACTTTGTCTTCTTTTCTCGTATAACATACCGAATACGCACTAACTGACAGTACCCGCCCCTCTCGTTCCATCCCTCATCTACCCTTCCTCCATTCCTGTTTCTCCACCATATCCCTCCGACTCTTTCCAGCCCTCCGGGATCCTCGCAACGATGTACTACGCACGTACTAACCGAGCGGCGCACGTCGGACCTTCGTGGGAGTCGGTGCGACCCTCTCCGCGTGCGCCACCCTCCAGACGGGGGTCGCCTCGGCGTAGCACCTCGCGCCGTTCTCTCTCCCTCTCGGCAATCTCGCAGCTCGCAGGCTCAGTTCTCGCCTGGAGACCATCCCGTACGCAGGTGGATCCGGGACCATCCACCTTGAACCCCGAGTTGTCGCGATGACACGTCGGCTCGCCACGAGGTGAACGCGTCGGAAACGAGGTGCTTTTCGTCGTGCTTTTCTCGTGCCGCAAAATCTCCCTCCGCTCTTTCGTCCTGATCTCCTACTACTCTGCGGTCCACTGCGGTTGGCTCGTTTTAATGCGGATGAGAACTGATCATGTCTGTCCCTCGACCGCGTCTGTTATTACTTGTTTGCTTATTCCGTTAGTCGAATCTGATAGTTTGACGAGGCTGAGAAGATAACCGGGTGTGGTAAAAGCGATTCAATGTGCATTTTAGAAATAGCTGAAATAGCGTGAACCAATCATTGAAGTTAATAGTTTGGCAATTGAGGAGAATACATCGGCAGATTATTTTATCTATGAAAGATTGCAATTTCAATGTTTAACCTAATTTGTTATTATACGTTCTTTGCTGCAGCCTCAATTATACAACTTGTTTGTATTTGATTTTTTCTTTATGAGGTCTTGGCAGATCTTTCATTAACTAAATGCTGAGAAACGTAGAGTGCTTCAATGAAGATATACAATTTACAAGATTGTGGTCACGTGATTATAATATTGCATCATGCATTTCTGCTTTGTTAAACTTCCATATAGAATTCTAAAACACTTTCGTGCAACAACAACGCAATAAACGAAAGTACAGTTTCTAATTAATCTTCTCAATTGTTTTTAATTTACTAAAGATAATTGATCAACACATTTATGAGCTGCACTTTTTGCCGTCCATAAAAAAGCTTTTCAGT
Source organism: Temnothorax americanus (assembly GCF_048541705.1). Taxonomy (NCBI): domain Eukaryota; kingdom Metazoa; phylum Arthropoda; class Insecta; order Hymenoptera; family Formicidae; genus Temnothorax; species Temnothorax americanus. The sequence goes on from NW_027509814.1 coordinate 183,390, forward strand.
AAATGAACGTACGTACAGATGTGATAGAAGTTATTGAATCATTGCGTTGCATGAGATGTTTGAGATAATCCACTTCGCGAAATGTCGCACGTGGACAGATGGAATCACAAACGTCTCGATCACGTGGCCACTGCGATCTCACCGGGATTACCGCCTGGTATCGATGCAATTTCGCGCATCAACATGGACTTCATTTGAATTTAGGATTAAACTGGCGATCTTGACGGCAGATTGGCTAATTTCAAGATTAATCCATGATTGAACTTTGACCTTATCCGCGTCGTACGATCGGCATATCGATACCTCACGTATTATTAGTTTATTAAGACACTTCAAATCGGATACATAATTGCCATCATTATCATTATTATCAATCTTATCCACAAAGTATAGCTCCTTTTACTTGGTGTTATCTTTTCAGTTTTCAACGTTACGTATTTTAAGATTGTTGGTCCGATTGCCAGCAAAATGCTGCAAAGTGGCACAGAGATGGTAACAGAATTATATCCCCAGCGGCATCGTGGCGTCGTTCTTTCGATGGAACTTTTTGTTTTCCATCCTCGCAGTCTATGTAACTGGCGACCGAACGGAACGCGTCTTGGCAGACACAATTTTCCGGAAAACGACCAAATACCCGGAGCGTTCTAAATAGAGTTCGTAATCAAAGTTCGAGTTTAAACCATCAAAATCAATTTTTACCGACTTCCGCGACGATACGCGTCAATCTATCCGAGAAAACTTTATAGGAGATTGAAATGTCATGTCATCATAAAATGAGAAAATGACTTCTGCACTGAAACTTTTTGCAAAATTCGATAAGGGATTAAGTTGAATAAAATTAATTAGTGTTATTGATTTTCATCATGGAGGGATTTATCAGATAATTACATACTTGATATCAAGATATCCTTTCCTCTCATTAAAGCGCAGTGTCCTATTATGATACTTATACATATTTCTTGCCTAAAATATTGAAAGAAATTCATAATTCTATTTACATTCGAGCTAATGGTTCTATTCCGATTCAAGTTTTATAATTATCTGTTAAACGTATATGTTTAATAATAGCACAAATTTAATTATTTAAATTTCTCCACGTTCATTACGGCAATCTGCAGTTTAGCACAAGAGCCACAGCCGATCATCTACCCCCTACGGAATAAAATTAATTCCGTTGCCTTTGTTTCATTATTCAATTCTTGGCTTATATCCGCCCTCGCCTCAGGGACAGCAATTAACATAATGAATTTCGGTCGCATCACACATGCCTCGCCATTTATCTTTTAGATACGTTCAAAGGCCTAAGTACCGGAATTAAACCGAACGGCGAATTCTCACGAGACTTGCCGAATAGCAGACAATAACGTTAAATTAAGATGACTTGTGTGTGTGTGTGCAATATCTCGGTTCGCAATAACCTGCCAACGTTCAAACGTTTATTTTCACCACTTTGAAGTCGCTCGTTTGTTTCCATCGAATGTATCGCGTCTCTCACAAAGTCTCCCTTTTACTCTCGTCGCTCATTAACGTCGTCAGCCTGAGATGCATCTTCTCTCAACCTTTTCGTGATTCTAGTCACGATTTTATTTTATATTGCAACTATTATTCATATCGCGTAAGTGACTTATCTGGAAAGCACTATTCGTTCTTCTTTTCTCTCGTATTTGCCGCAGTTCTCTCGATGATGTAAAAAAAATGACACGTCTAGCAGATATTATGGACACGTATATGCAAATGATAATGAGGATGTCTCCATGTGTATACTAGATGCCAGGAGAATGACGCGCCATTGTTTCCACGCACGTCTGACTCTGACAGAAGCTCGATGATTCGTTTGCCGATCGGCAAGGCCGACTAGCCGTCGGCGATTGCTTTCACGCATGAACGTGAATAGCCTCACCCGAATGAAAATGCACGACGTTTCTGCATAGTTGTCCGCCACGACTTTCGTCGGCTTCCGGTACTCTCGCGTCACAACTTTGCGCGATCAGGTTTCGAAGGAAGACATTTAGTATTCTGCCGAACTACGACGTAATCTCGTGGGATTTGCATCGAAACCTGGCAACGTATTCCTTGATAATCTTGTAACCGAAGTTAATCTGTTGCTTAAATCTAGATGAAGTTTAATCTAATAGCTAATCTAATCACCGAAAACATCTAAAATGTTGATCTGAAAAAAATGTCCGCAAATAGGCAAGATTTCTTTATGATAAAATTGTTTGGCGCAAAATACGAGCATTAAGTCCTCGAGAACTATTGTTTTCATGTTATTTCATGGACCCGCTTCTCGAAAACGGATGATAAACGGTAAAGAGATACTCATTTCTTCAGTTTCAACGAAAGCGATAAAATTTGCTTTAGCGCGACTGAAAATCGTCGTGTTCGGGTATTCTCATCAATTCTGTTTTCTTCCTAATGACAGATGTGCGGTTGGCAATGGTACAGCGGACGTTTGACGGAATATGTGCATGCTAAGTGTGCGCATACCGAAAGAGTTTTTGCGCGCTGTAACGTCGCATGCAACGATAAATCATAGAGTCCTTCAGGGAGAGAGGGAGAGAGAAAAATAGAAAAGCGCGCCGCATTTCCTTTTCCTCAAAACTTCCCAAATCATTCTCTCGCCGGATCACACTCGAAAATTTATACTTATCGCACTTAGATAGCGCGGATAGCGGATATAAGGAATTTCCTTTCGAAACCCAGTCATCCGCGCAATATTTATCTACGTTCAAATGCGATATCGTGCCGATTACGCGGGAGAGATGGACGATTCCGCACTTATCACTTCCTCATTAACGCGGCGCGTAATCGAATGCTAAATAATAGAATCTATTGTAAGCTCGCGATGCGGAAGACGGGCTGAAATAAACGTGCGTTTCTGCAACGCGTTGACATTCGGCCATCCAGTTTAATAATCGAATGCAATTTTCCCGTTATTGATGGAATCAAATATTAATGCGAGACTATATATAGTGACGATATCATAGTGACGAGCTTCTGTCGATGCAAACTGATTTCGTTATCGACCTGTACCTTGACGAGTATATATAAGAGTGTAATCCTGTAGATGTAGAAATATAGAATTTTCAACAATTGCGGAACGTATATCGTTCTCTGTAAAATCTTTATCGATGATCTCTTCATCGATAGACCTGATTTATAATTAATATCCTTTAGAAAGTTATAATTTTTCTTATCGCGAATCCACGTGTCTAATTCATTCCTTTACGCTCAATTTAGCATTGATTTAATTATTTGATATAGCATCAGCGATCATTAGTTACTAATCGATCAAACATCGTTAACGGGACATCCACGAGCCTAATTTAACGTGACCACACGAGCGGAGTCGTTAAACTCGCTTTGATGATTTTCAATAAGTGACGTGGGAGACGGGAGTGGAATACGCGACATATAAATCGTATAACGGGGCCCGCGATGGAAATACCTCCGCATGCCCACGCGGCGGGAGCTAAATTAACAGCATGCGGTGTAATTTTAGCGTAATGTAAATCGATATCGCTGCGGTGCTCCCCCGCTCTCTGACCCCCTAAACGTGAACGTCACGGAATGCCGCTTTGTACGAGACATTTCGCGTCGCCGGCGGTATCGCGGCCGAGGCTGTGAATTTTTCAAACGGCTGGCAATCAGCCAGACATTTTTGTTACGAGTCATGACCGGCGTAACACTACACACCGTGTCGTGCACCCTACTTTAATGAACACCTTCGCGCTATGCATCCGTGTCATCTGCCCGCGGCGGCGTGCCTACCATGCTTTATGATGCCCGCAAGTTCTCCCGTCTTATGTTACTCGTGTGAATATGTTTACGAGTATATCAAAATCATGTGACGTTTTGCAGAGATATTTCTCTCTCGTCGCTTCTATAATGTAAGATTAGTTTATATTTTCCTTTTATAGACTTCACTGTCTAATATAAGTGTTTATAGAATTGTAATAATATATTTAAAAAGGGAGGTAAGCGTATATAGAAAAATGAAGAAATTTGAGATACCAAACGTAATTTTGATTTGTCAAAGAATCCGGCGCTGTAGGAATTTCTTGAACGATCATCTTCTCCACCACTTCAGTGTCAATTTCTCCCTTCCAATATCGCTAAACGTTGACTGCGAAACACGAGCCAACTTCTACGACGCAAAGGCCGACGACCTGAGCCCAAGTTCGACGTAACCTCACCAATATTCCTTCTCAGATACTCGCCCGAACGAATCCTCCATTCTCGCATCGAATCTGAACAGGCGAGTCGCGACGCGATCGGTTCCCCGCTCGACAATGTGATGTCAATTGTCGTGGTGAAATCGCCGTGCTGACGATCCCCAGGAAAGAAAAGAGGAGACGACGATGAACGGCGAGCGAGATTCGTGACTGTTTCGCGGACAGTAGGAAGAGGACCACGAAGAGCGAACGGAAGAAGGAGGAAGCGGGCCGGTCCGGTGGGGCCCCGGCCATGGGGGAGACAGCATGTTCTCCGAGCTGTGCAGGGAGACCCTGCGGAAGGCAGCAGTGTGTTACTCTGCTCGTGCAGGAAGTCCATCACCATCGCCACCAACGTCTCCGCCGCCATCACCCGCCAAGGAGGCAAAGACTGCTGCCAACGCTGACCTGGCAAATGTCCGTGACGCCAGCCACGAAGGAGCCAGAGACCATCATCAGTACCATCATTCAGGGACCACCGCCGGAAAACGAGCGACACCAACCGGAAACGCCGCCGCCGCCGCCGCTGCCGCCGGCGAGCCCAGAGATCCGGCCTCAGAAAGATCGGCCCCGATCGATCGTCCAAACGACTTCAGGGAGTACGTTTACGTCCGGTGCGCGACTGACATATTAGTTCATTACTCTCACAGTACTCTTCGGGGACAGATCGAGCATCGACCGTCGATTTCTTCATTGTGCTTGAGAACTCGCGTTCTAACACATAAAAAAAGACTTATTTTCTGAGCAAATAGTCCTCCGGAATGGACAGTTCATCTATCGACCCCCATAGAATTAGTTATCTGAATTTCTATGGTGTCTACTTCACTTTGCGAGTTTTTGTTACACAGGTGAAGAATAGAAATAGCAATTGTAATTAATGATTTTTATGAGTAAACGCTTTATATAGAGATACTTTGTATAATTATACGAAAGCGTGAAAAATATTATGGTTATTATTTCACTCCATATAGCTATCATTAATTTTCAGAAAATTGCGTGATTGTCATTTTTACGAAACAATAGCGTCGAACGACATTTTCGCGTCGCGATGGTCGATACTCGTGTTGGATCCATTAGGACGGCTTGACGTTGTCATCCGAGGAAATTGATCGATCACATGCATCATTCGGTGAAGCTCAATGCAGAGTCCGGCTCGCTCACTTCCATTTCACATTCAGATACCCGAGATTAGCTTCAACGTACTGTTGTCGGATAAAATCAACAGGCGTAATATCCCGCGATTTTCAATATGGTGCTCGTACGACGGCGTCATTCACACTTATTAAAACAAGTTGTTCATTTGTATTTGGTCGCGCTTTTTTGTTTGTTGATCTGAATCCAGCTAAACGAGTCGTTATATCCAATCTCGCGATTATCGCTATCGAATTAATAGTTTGCAAGTTTACACAGCTTACACTTTATTTTATTCATTATTATATCGTGAAGTAATGAAAGAAAGCAATTAAAAATTAAATTATGTAACATCGTAAATGAATTATTTTATTAATTAAACTCGCATTAACGAGATATCGCGACGTTTGTTTGTCGTGCCAAAAATCGTCTTGACACGTTTCTCGGATCAATTCTCGCGATATCGAGTCTCATGTCCGAAAAAAAAATTTAGAAAGAATTCTACCCTGGCGCGTAAATCGTGGCGTAAACGTAAACGTACTCCCAGAAAGCGGCCGGCGATGCCCACTGACTTCAGCAAACGATTGCCTGGACTCGAAGCCAGAGAAGGGCGACGTGGCGGCACGTGCGGTGCCGCCGAGTCCAGGGAGTCCCGATCGGTCTCCCCCGAGAAAGGAACAGCACGTCAACGCGAGGACCACCGAGGAGGCGGTGGAAGCGGCGGAGGAAGTGCCGGCAGCGAGTGCGGCCGACCGGACTCGAGAGTCGGCCGACGATCCCCAGGGTCGTCGCCCGAACCCGAGGACAACTCCTCAACTTCTGGCGACGAAGGTACCTTCCCCTGTTGCTCGTATGCACGCTGAATTTTTCACCGGCCGGCTCCGACCAGATCCGTCGGTCTATCCCGCGGGATTGTAAGATAATCGCGTGCCTCTCGCATGTCGACGCGAGTTCAATCGTGTAATTCGTATACGGCACTAAAAATACAAGACTGATCCAGGGTCTCTGAGTAAAGATCCTATTTCTTATTCGTAAATGATATACACCGTCCGGCTAATTTGGAAACGATATCTCTCACGAGAGATATGGGAGAATTTAATCACACACATCTTTGGATGGGAATTAATAATTAAAAAATAATCAATGTAATGTGCCTTCCGTGCAGCTTTTAAAATTATGTGATGAAGATACGCTATGAAATATATTTCTAGTTACATCGAGGTGCAAGTATCTCGTTGCATATCGATCCAAGATGCCTGTAAATGGAAATTGAAAATAAAATTAAAATTAAAATTAAAATTAAATTTCATTTTTTTACAAAACTTCATTAATATTATTTAATATTATATATATTACTAATATTATACTTATATTAATGTATACATCGGATTAAAGAGGATCGAAACGTGAGATTCTTGTCATTTTTAATCATAAATATTTTTATGAACATGAAGAATTAACGAACCAAATAGAACCTTTTAAAAACGGAGTTATTCATGGAAAGAGAGTTATTCATATCAAAATGTTGAATGATAATCCCCTGCGAGTGTTCGGTCGGGATAGTGGAAGTTCGATGGGATCTTCGCGTTCGAGATATATACCTACTCTTGGGGATTGCGGGAGTTGTTGATCGTGGCTCTTTGAGAAATCGAGTTCATGAAGTTGCAGGGAGTATCTCGGCGACGAAGGTGAACTGAAAGATCTTAGATAGCTCAATCGAAAGCAAAGACCGCGCGTGATCGCAGAGCAAGCATCAACGTTTAGCTCCTTCGCGTGCTGTCGCCTTAGTTACATGTCATGTAAATATGTCACTTAGAATTTGAGGATTTGAGATGTGAACGTAACATGCAGTTGGGATTTCATCCTGTATACCATGCTCTTTATCAAGTATCGGATTATAATATTCGTGAATCGAAGAAAGAAATTACTTCTATAATCTGGAGACTGGTATCCATTCTTTAGACTTATCATGCAAATAAAAAATGCAGAAACCTCGTAAGATATTGATGATAACTCGACGGAATTTTAAATCAAGTATGCACTTGCTATACGCTTTCTTTTAAGTATATACTCGCTAAATCGCAGAAAAAATCGACCACAGATTCCTACCGTTCTGACATTTCTGCGCTTCACTTTTTTCATTTCATATTTTAACTCTGCAAAATAAATATGGACCGAGAAATATTTCGTAGTCAGTCGTATATGTATTTTTATTTCGCACATTGCGAGAAAGTGAAGCTTAAAAAGAGAGCAGGCCTTGGAGAGAGAATCCTTCTGACGATGATACTTATTTCATGTCTTCATATAATTCTCCGTGCGCGATGCACCCGGCTCGTTTATCTCTTCACTGCGTAACGTTCCATGCTTTATAGAAAAAGGAAACTCGACTTCAAAGAAGTAACAAGATTGGAACGCGACCGCGCTGCTTTATTCCTAGATAAACAATCTGCGATCGATTGCGAGGGTTCCTTTTGTCGTTCTCTTTCCTATTGTGTCCTGGGACTCTGATCGTCTCTGTAATTGACATGAGTACTCTTTTCTTCCTTTGGATATTTTTATAATCTTTTATATACTCTCCTAAAATACATCCTATTATTATCGCGTCAATCTCTAATAGCCGCAGATTTTTTGATAAATTTGTAATCAGTGTTTAAAAAAAAGCTAATATAATATTTAGACATTACACAATTTAAGTAACTAAGATAATTTCAGTAACTTAAATAGATTCCGCAATCGTTTCATTAAAAAAGATAGTAAAAAGATTCAACAATAGAATTGTCAAATATATTTTATAGTCAAGTTTTATATTTTATTCAAATTATTTTATATAGAATTTGAAATAAAAATGATTCAGTACGTTGTATAATTAAGCGTCACGCGGGTTGAAAATTATACGATTGGATTTTACGAGCTATTGACTTGCTTTGCTATCGCGGCGGATCGTTCTCGCCAAGATCCCTGATAAGAGGCAATACGTTGATACACTCGAGGATGCCCGAATCGCTGCGCTGGCATCTTGACGCGGCACCTTTTCTCGTAATCGAAATTTCCCTTCTTTTCCCGAGACTTTCGCAACTGCATCGACTGCACTCGAAGCCTAAAAGTACCAGAAGCTATCTTGCAATGTGCCAACTCGCGATGCTCGAGGACACTCCTCGGGGTTTGCTTGCGATACCAAGTTTCTTTCCATGTGTCTTCTGACGTATTAGATATACTTTAAATAATTCAACGCGATTGTCTTTTCAACAGATTCTTCGATATTTAGAATTTAAAACTCACAGATTTATAATTTATGTAAGAATTCAATCGAATTTATTATAAATTATAAAGAATATTTATAGCTTTATTTGCCATATAAGAAATATTTAAAAAATTAAAATATACGATATACAAAATTATAAATAGAAATCCATTCTGTAATCTGGATACAGATTATAGAGCTTAAAGTTTTGGGCTTTAATGTTTCAATATTAAATCTGTTGATAATTAAAGCTGAAATGAAATATATGTTAAGATAAAGTTAAGCATGACGATGAAGTCAAGCAAATAAAAGCAGCTTTCTGAGACACTGTCTACAGGATTCGTTAAATCGGACAAAATGTCTAATGTTATGTTTCTTGTTCTTTTCCAGGTGAGTATTCGCCCAAGTTGATGGAAACGTCTTATCTTTCTTCTGCGGCGTCAGGTATTTATAGTGGAAAAGCCATTTGCATAATTAAACCTTAATTTTTACGATTCTACAACTGATACCCATTAAGAATCGAGAATGTGATTTTCTCCGAAACAAAATCTAACAGCATTCAATCTCTGAGAAGAGAAAAGAAATTTCTTTATTATCATTATCGGAGATTATCGTATTTACATCGATTTTCGACTTTACTCCTTTTTACCGCACTGTGCTATTTGAAGGAACTTGAAGGAGTTCGCGATACGATAAACGTTATCGCCGGCAATGAGATTACTGGCTATAAGAAGACTCAATTAATATAACGAACTTTAATTCCAACGAAGTTACTGTTCGATTTAGCTCCATGCAATTCGCGTTCAACCAGCGTTTTTCCCATTGGCACTTGTCCTCTTTTTTTCTGTCACTTTCTGTCGACACAAATGACTTTGCTCATTGTTCGGAAAACGCACTTTGGAACTCTCTCGCAAAGTTGGAACGTTTTCTTCAAATGTTCGCGCACTCTTTGGGAGAGAGAAATATCCTCGGAAATATCTTTGTCGAACTTCAATCAACACTGCCGGCATTCTTCCGAGATGAACGTCATCCCGGTTGAATCGAGAGTTTCGAAACTATCAATCAAACTCACGTTGCGTGATATTATTGCCCGTGTTTCGCATAAACGTCGACGTCGCGTTGAAGTTCAGTAGTAAATCGTTTCTCGGTCATTAATTCGATTACGTCGTTTGCTGGCAACCGTGATTAAACGTAGTTATAAATTATGAAGATTATTGCTTGAAATTTGCAGTGACATGATCTCAACGTGACATGATCTAATAAATTATATAGCTGCTTCACTTGTGCACTCTGACCTTTTGATATTACAAATTAATTATTTCTTCGAGTAAATTAGTTACCATTTTTAATTTTGTAATGGATTTTGGAATTTTATAAATTGTACACATTTTTTTAAACTACTATGAGAACTCTTATTTTAAAATTTGTCATCATATTTCTAATTCATGGCGATTGTTGTATGCACGCTGCCATTCGTACATGACTGTAAAGACACTGTTAAATATTGAAGGATGAAATTTAAACCAGTAACATTTTATTATTTGTAACTACCTAATAATACTGTTTTGTGTTAAAATAATAAATTTTGATACAAAAAGAGCAGTGTAAGTAAGATAAGTAAGTAAGAGCAGTGGCGACTTATATAGAAATAGTTGAAAATGACTCAAATTTAGTATAATTTGACACTGCGAATTTAACAGTGGATAGTGACCGACTCTATTTAGTCACTATTTTGGGGCTAGTGGCAGATGCTTAATTTGTACATTTGTAAGTTTCGGGCGCATTAGTTGTTCTCTTCCGACATCGATCCTCGGTATGCCCCGCGATATTAGTTGCCGGGAAGATATATTTTACTATAATAGCTTTCTTAGTTGGTCGACGATGTTCGAATATCTGGAACGCGTATCTAATAGCGTTTTTCTTTGGCAGAACTGGTGCGCACTCAGTGCACATTAAAGCCGTTGTACACAAATCAACGTAATGTGTATGTTTAATAAACGGGTTAAATCATGAAATCCTCAATATTCTTTATTGCACTATTTGGTAAAATATGTACTAGGTATTTTATCAGTCAAAATATTTGCATTTTACTTTAAATATTAGAGATTAAATCAGTGTACAACGGCCTTAATGTGCACTGAGTACGCACCAGTTCTGCCAATGAAAAACACTATAAATCGTGGAATCCCGGAGTTTCTGGCGAAACTTGGACTTTCGGTATGCCTCGATCCGCGTATTTGCCAAGCTACAGTTATTTACTTTGGAGGAAAAAACAAATTTTAAGTAACTTCTTCCACTGCGTTTTACGACGAAGAAAGGAGTCGAATATTTCATCTCGTGTGAGAGAATTTACTGAACTCGGTATGCCGTTGCATCACATAAAGAAATACATATAACTGTATATTGTTCAGTGTATACGTAACTCTACGTGGATCGCAGAAAACGCTTGTCTCACAAAGACTTTCTTCCTTTCCGATTGAGATCCTCGACACGCTGTCTCCTCTCTTTTCTGATAATCTAATTTCATCACCGATTAAACGTACTTTCGGGATCGTAGGGGAGACAAAGATTTCAATTAACAGCGACGTCGCAGTATACATTAAACGACGTCAAGATTTCATCGCGAGCTGATGGCTTCAAAATTTCACACCAAGTTTACAAGTCTCGCTTACGGCTAAGTTTTCGTAAGCTGTCGACGTCGTGCATCTCGAGCTTAGAGATGCGCGCTTCCTCGGATAGCGAAGCCACCCCCACCGTTGTTTTAATTAAATCCGACCGGGAAGTATCGAAGAATCTCTCAATCGGCGAAATAGGCGGTGATGGGTTCGTGTCGTTCGTTTTGCTCGATACTCGTTGCCCGAATTACTTTGGAATAACCAGACGTTAGCGGAAAGTCCGCTTCGATTCGACGACGTGCAGGATGCATTCGGGAACACCCGGAAGGCAGACATCAAAGCTTCTATCCGAGAAGTTGTCGATTCACCTGCTGTTTCACTCTCGAGCTGTCGTGCTCTTCCGAACATTTATCTCGTCTAAGTTTTTCCTATATACAGATCGCGTGATTTGAATGTGAACTAAATTTTCGAAACGTCCGTCGGGAGGAATTTTCAGCGACGTTTCCTCCAGCCGTAAAATGTGTTTGCTACTATAGAGCCTCGTTGACTTTGATAATTTATTGTTCTTACGTATAGGTGACGTATGTATGTATATTATGCATAGTGAATGTATAAATTTAATCACGATCTAAACGAAGAAAAATCTAATTATTGAAATAATTTTAACCTGATTTGATCGTTAAAAGAGGACAATACTGTTTTTTTAAGTTTGTGAAGCTTTCCAGTGGGAAAATAATCCCGAAGGAAGAATATTGTCCCTTGTTAGTGGCGGATTTAACGGAGGCGGCACAATATGACATCTCCGCCATAACTCATCGGAACCCGCACGGGTCTCGTTGTATAAGCGGAAACGGCGATCGGTTATCTCGCAGCTGGATGCAGTTCCGTTTCGCACGATGCTCGGCAGCAATAATTACGCTCAACGACGCTAATGGGCGATTAATTATTTCCCGGCGCATTTTTGCAAGTTTACGCGCGCGATCGCTGAACTCCTCTTAGCGAGTAAACCGACTTGCGAGTAATTAATTACGGGATATTGTTTACGATTCTCGCGTGCAAAGGCAAAAGCGCGTAATATTACATACAACAGTCGTTTCGAATCGCCGGTATTCCCGGATTTGCGAGATCCGCCTCGTTGTAGCGGCCAAGTCCATCGTTAAAAGCTATTCCTCGCTAACGAGTTTCTTGCGCGCCTCCGGTCCCAACGTCGATAAATCGTTCAATTTAGGGCGCCTATATATGCGAGCTGTAAATTCGCGTTTATTCGGTCCGAGCCATCAAGCCAAGAGGCTTTCTCCGTCTTCGCGAAGGCAATAACCATTTGCCCGTTGCATGGAATTTCATCTGATTCGAAAAATAGCTGAGTATTCGTAGAACGAAAACAACAATTAAGAAAAATATCAACAAATATATTAGAAACCAAAGTATCTCACTATTTAAAGGAACCGTTTCTTTTTTTAATCAACCTTAGAACATTTTTCGGAATAATTACACTTCGATTATTTCTAAAGTTTTCGAATTGACAAGGATATCTTCGCGTTTTACGATGCGTTCAACGATCTCAGATAGACAGATTTGTTGTCAGTTAATGTTGCTAAAAATTTCTCTAAAGATTAGATATCGATAACTTGATAGTAGTGTGTAATAACAGCGCTATAAATTAATGCCACTCGCAGATCCTAGCTCGCTTTTCTGCCCTTTTTTACGACCTCCCGGAAGAACTGAGAATGCATCCTGGTCTTATCTAGTGCTACGACTGCAATTACTCTGTAAAAGGCGGGACAGACGCAGTCGGCGTCGCCCTTTTTTCTCAGGACCTTAGACGACCCAGAAACATCCTATTTTACACGAATAGTAATTATTGCGGCGAAAGTAGTAGCGTTTATCAGTAGCTAGTATCAAACGAATCATTTATTTAAAGCGCGATTCTAATCTCGTAAATTGAAGAGGGCGGTGTGAAAAAGGCTAAGCAGAACTAAACCGTAAAATGTCAGACTGGCAAAGTAAAAAAGAAGTAACACCGTTTCAATGACATTTGATCATCTTTAACCTACGAGAAATGTCATCGTAATGCCACAAACTATGATATATATGCACAGATTACAATATAACAATCGACAATATTTATAACATAATCATAAACGTCATCCGCATCGCACCCGATATCCGGGAGACGATTGAATTGTTTTCTCGTTGAATATCAATAACTCGAAAGCGTGGGCGACTTTCCCGGAGAAAAATGAGTGGAATGAATTGACGATCGACTTCGGCCATTAATCAGATGGTGCGGACAGCAGACGGTACGGCGAGTGAAATGGCTGCGCTCGGCGCAACGGATCGGCCATCGCGTAGACTCAATCGTATAGATGCTAATGACCCGACAAATTTTCCGATTGTTCGCCGGCAGTCAGTAGAACTCGCGCTCGAGTGATAAACGAGCCCGAGATTCCGATGGATTGAGGTCTGGCGCGAAAAAATCGACCGAGGCTTCCGGCGTTCATTCTTGGCGACGCTGCGCTCTAAGGAATGGCGAAAATAGAATTCCCACGTCTTTGTGACGAACGACCCTTTGGCGGCAACGCTTTTTACGATGAACATGAACTTTGAATAAAACAATAGGATTATTTATTCTTCCACGCGCAATGATGATTAATTTCATTGAGTTATTTGATAAAGTTTTAAAAGTTACTCTTTCTTAGATACAAAATAACAAAAATAATTGATAGCGTATTAACTTCGTTAGATATTTTACTTTCCTGCATAATAATTTATATTTTTATCACTTTCTTTTATATTTTATAATTTGCTGCTGTCGGGAGTGAACTTCATTAAAACACGACTGAACAACTATACATGATTAGCTGCATTTTTTTTTTGTTGAAATACACAAAAGATACAGCCGCTAATGCATTTTGATTCGAGGAAATTAAACCATCAGCTTTTTGTTGCTCTCTTAATAGAGTGACCTAATTTACACTTCCGTCCTGTTTCGGTCCATCTTGCCTCCACGATATCGCTGGAAGAGAGAAATTCCTTGCGGCAACGGCTTGCCAATTGAAATCCGCCACAAAAGAAGAAAATGAGAACTTTCCTCTGTGAGGAAGCCGACGGAAGAGGACGCGAGCCATTTTTGTGGGTTAGAATGCGAGCAATCGGACCTCATTGAGCATTCTTTTCTCTCCTTAAGATTCGTTTGAAGATAGAGTCATATCACGGCTTTTATCTCCTTTCTTCGACTAAAGCGCCGCGCAAATGCATAAACGGGGTTCGACAGGATAATCAGATATCTAGCCGAAAGAAATTCTATCGCGCGATTCTGCAAATAGCCTATTGCCCTCCGGCGGAAACATTTTCCGGCACAAAGGCGAAAAATAAATAAAAGTTACTGTGTAATATGTGAATTAAACAATAAAATTGTCTTCTCTTGTTAAATTAATATCTGTAATTCATATGCTCGATACATTTTTTATCAATTCTTTTTTTCTTTTTTTTAGATCACATCGTCGCATTATCCCTGCGTTTTTTATTTATTTCCTTATCTGATAGAAATTTCGTTTAATCTCCAACATTTGTCTTTATTATGTCTCCGAGCGAGCGTTCAGAGCTTTCAGTTACCGAATAAAGATATGACTGTTGTTATCATACTAGCTGCACACTTTCCATACATACGAGAATTTACCTTCGCGACGTTTTGTCGCTGATATACCTTCGTGCTCCGGAATATGCGGTTGCCAGGTGCACGGAATACCTTTCCTTCGTATCCGGAACTTTATTTTTCTTACCTATGCCCCTCGCCGAAACTTTCGGCTCGTTCAAAGATATGTTCCGGCGATATTACCACGCACGTGGCGCGCACGGTGACAGAAAATAGTTTTCCCTCGCACTAGAATATGAACTATGAATATGAACTATATATTCCGTTCCCTCTAAATGCTATTCCGGAATTGGATTCGGCGAAATGGCCAAGAAACACATGGCTGCGTGACGTGGGAATCGATATTTATTCATTCCGGCGTTCAGGGACAGAAAGCGTAAAGTATAGTTAAGTAAATTCCGCTACAGCATTCTCTGTACTAAAGTAACGACAAATCAAAATATAATCAGAAGTAGTAAAACAACAACGCGCGGTGGAAGAGAATAAAGTAAAGATTCCTTGCTGAGATACAAATTACATTTAGATCCTCTCGAGAACGCAGCTACATTTTCGCGGAAATATAATCACGCACCCTTTTGTGCGTCTTTTTAAAGATTATATATATATAGATACGCTGTAAGGTGTGCACTCATATGAGTCAAATGTACGCTCTGCAAAGTTCGGGAAGCGACACTTGGTGAAACAAAATCTAATCTCTTAATTATAAGTTTCCTGCGTGAAGCTTAATCTCAGCTTTTGTCTCAATGAACATGAAACGGTAATCGCTCCGAAATTCTCGCGGCCATTCTCGGTGTTTTATATTTTTGGATACGGCGGTCGATTTTCCTGCATCATCGAGCAGCAGCGCGAAATGAAAACAAGCGCCGAGGTCTGAATTGTCGGCTCGGATAAGCCTGCCTTTGTTTTTCCTGTCCGATACGTGAATATTTTTTTGTGACTTTTCCTCTACCCTTTTATTTCTAGTTTTTCAAACGGCGATGCCGTTTTATATCCGCATACAAAAAATCGTTCTCGATGCGATAGATACGACAAGTAGGCTGCACGAAATTTCGCCCTTGCCTGCACCGAACGTATCTCGCTTTATATCAGATATTTATCGATTATATATTTTAAGAGGTAATGCCTATCTCTCGTGATTTCAAATCTCCGTAAAGTGCCTGTTGAATTTGAATCGATCGTTGGATTTTTTTTTCGTACACGTATATAGATACCTATATACATGCTATCTGGATTCGTGCGGTAATTTAGTAACCATTCAGTCGACGTAGGGACACAAGCCACGTAGGGGAAAGCACGCGTGATTTCGTGAGATGATTCTGCAGATGCAAATGAATCCATATCAAACGTCCAAGCGAGAGTTTCGAATTGAATCAGCTGTGTCCCTTCCGCATGCGGAACGTCGACGCTTGTACGTCAGCGGACGGTCAGAAAATTAAGGCGATTCAGCGCAGGTGGCATTTGACGCGCATCGAATTAAATTATAATTGCATTCCGCGGACGTCAGAACAATTAATTTGTCATGCAAATAATCGTGGAGGCGTCTTTGTCGGAATGCTTTGATAGAATATCCTTATTACTGAATCTGCCATCGTCCAATTTTCATAATGACTAATGACCCCTCGTCTTGGCCTTTCCTTGGCATACGTGGGTCAACGGCGTCCGAGCTAAAATGATATCTGCGCGTATAACTGTAAAACTTGCAAGCCTGCCAGAAAATATTAAATAAACGATGTTTATCAAAATGACTATAAAATCGTCAACTACAATATGTAGACAGATGTTTCATAAATTTTTTCAGATTTTTTAAAATACTTTAAAGTAGGGAAAAACAGCGTTGAACGTGACAGACTCACGTACGCACTTATGTAGTTAGAAGGTACCGAAAAAAGGTATGCACGTTAAGGTTTAACAAAATCGAAATTTTTTTTTAGTTGTATATAGACAGTATTTTTCAAGGGGTCGCATTTATCTCATTTTTATGCAAAAGCTGTTATTTGTGTCACGCACTTTATTCGACCGGGCGTGGATTAAAATGATTAAAACCTTAACATCGCGCTGACATTATTTTATTCGGAACACGCTGACGTCGATGCCTCCGATATTATTCCGACGCGCACGCAACACATACATTTCCTTCTATTTTTTATCCGCCTGCTCCTAGCCGATTCCCGGTGGAACGCATTTTATTAAGGAAAGTAACGTTTCTTTATTCGCTCCGTAAATTACGTAGAAACCCCGATGTTTCGGATTCTGGTAAATAATCGTATGTACATACTCTTAAGATACACACGTGTAAATACTTCATTGTAGTGTTTCAAATCACAATGCGATGCGCAAAGTGCTCACTATGATTAAACTGAAATACAAAAAAGATTGGCAGAGCTCTGACAATATTTCCTTGTTTATTATAGTCTCATATTTTGTACTTGCAATATTTACGATTTCTTCTCACGAAATACATTCTTTATTCTGTATAGAAATTTACTGAGAAAGAAGTTAAATAATATTGTAACATTTTATTTTGCGCATTCAACGCTTTTTACATGTCAAACAATCTTGAGATTGATAGCGAATAATTTGAACTAGCGCCCAACATCGCGACACTGATAAATCGACGAAGTCGCTCCGTGAAGATACAGTCAAGTAAAAATTATCGAAAACACGCAACAAAAAAATTTAGGATGGACAATGAACAATGACACACAAACAATGTCAAAGACAATGAAAATGACACAAACGTCGCCTAGAAATTGGTACCGGGAATTGAACCTCGGTGTAAGTCGACGTGTCTGACCATGTGGATCATTTATCACTGCAAACATTTGTCTCTGACATTTTCAGTATGGATAAATGTCAGTTCGAGCGATATGCGGTCTTTTCACACTTGGCACTGCATTCGAAACTTGGAGTCGTTATGAGTTAAACGACGGTTCAAGGGAAAGAAATAATGTGAATTAAATACAAAATTATACAACGCGAGAAACGAATAGAACTTAACATTCATTCCGAGGAATTCTTATGAAATTCTAATGCGCGGAAGAAAGTAACGTAATTTAAAAATGCTGGATAGATTCCCACTCGGAAGAAGTGGCAACGCGAGCCGCAGCGAAATTTCGGTCTGAAGCAGGTCGGAAGCAAAACGGATTTTTTCTCATCAGTATACAAGAAGGATTACAATTCCTCGAGCGTACAATTTTTTTCCTTGTTTTTCTTCAAGACAATTCCATACTTTTACGATTGCATTTATCTCGGTGCAAAATAGTGGCCGGCGTATATATTACAGATGAAATAATCGCGGCATTCGCGCCGAACAATAGATGTTTCTCTCTTCTTCATATTTGCGGTCGATGTTATTACGGCGAATAACAATCTGGTTTAACGGGGACGATCATAACCGAGAGGAAGCCCGCGTTTATGTTCGTCGCCACCGTAAACGCGAATCATTGCGCCAACCACTGTTGAAATATGCATTTTTTTGAGATGCATAATGAAAGTTTGTTCGAATAATATCGCTTAATGCGTGATCTGTATCCTGTAAAAATTTATAGCGCTTTAACATTATCTCAAAAACATTTATTTCCTGATTTTAGGGTCGAAACCAATTCATCTCTTCTCCTCTCTGTTTCCATTTTACGATTTTAAAGTAATTTCAAAAATTCCCTGACATTTCGAAAAAATTTATGTTTTTCTGCGAACTGTATTATTTAAGACAAGGCAAGTCTTATTGCAATCCTAATATTGTCAGAGGGGATGATTGTCGCGAACGATTAAAGTTCTGGTTTCTCGAGAGCTTATTTTCTACTCGCAGGTCTAATAGATCGCCCTGTTTTTTTGTTAGAGACCACCCAGCCGTTAAATTAATATATCGCTTGATAGCCGTCGCCCTTTCCGTCCATCACTGTTCTCCCTTTTCTTCCTCGTGGCAGCCTCGTACTTTTAAGGCTCTGTGTTGCCTTGACGAGGGAGAAAAACGACTTCGGGCTTTCTCCTTGGCTTTTCGCAAATGCATTGCAACCTTCTTTCTTATAAGAAACAATGAACTACTCTCATGAAAATAGCGATTTTGTGTGATAAGGCTTTTTTAATAAAAATATTCATGACCGGAAATATCGATATTGGCATAACGAAGCTATCAGTTTCGTCAAATTCAATTTTGAAGCCTTTTAATAAACTTCAATCTTAATGCATAAGGATATAATATAATTATAGATACTTTCGGCCCGTTTAGATTAAATACAAAATTTAATAGCACGTAAGAACAGACATATGCAAATTGAGAAAAAAAATCAAGCTATCGCGCATCTCTCGTGAATGCATCGCTTTATTTTACTTCATATTCTTCCCAACTTCTCTCGTTTAATTTCTTATTATCGGATCTTTTCTCACTACCTTAATTTAACACTACTTTAATAAGTTCGATCCTGGAAGTTTCGATCGAGAATAAGATACGCATTTATCTTACACTCTTGCGTTCGTGAAAAGTGTATATTGTACCAGAACATTGCAATTAGCTACACGGTCGATTGACGATTTAATTGCGACGCGAGGGGCGGCGGTTCTCCATTGTCTGATCAAGATATACGCCTCGCTCTCAGGGATTGCACTGCCGGCAATTTAAGCGCCTTTTCAAAGTACCGGCGTGGGGTGTCCTGTCATCGGTGCACGTCGGGATACTCTGACGAGCGAGCACCTGCTAATTCTTCGTCGGCGCCTGGCAGCAATTAACTCTCTTCAGCGTCCGATATAAACCGGTCAATACAAGTTCATTACGTTGACCCGTTCCAATACACGATATGCCCGATTACATCGACGTGACACTGTTGGTACTTCAAAAAAAAAAAAGATACGGCTGAATGATTCCGAATTGTCTGATAATCTTATCAAAATACATATTTCATTCGTAAAATTATGGATGTTGTTAAATCTTGTCAAATAAGATCGATCATATTGTTTGTAACAACGAGAGAAAGGTATGACATTATCTTACTAGACGTGCGATTATAGGATCTAGATATGATCGGGCTATTTCGAATCTACGTTTATTTAAGAGTTGTTCGATGTTTATGTAGAAGAGCTCATTTAACAAAAATTCTCCGCCGATTTTTCGAATTATAGAGATAATGCATCGGGTGCTGCCTCATTCGTAAATTGTCAAACGTTAAAACCGATTTGAAAGCTTTCGATGTAGATTTGCATTTCCGTATTGTTTATCGACCCACTGTGTGTATACACACGGCAATGCCGAATCACCGTCAGTGACCGTCGTGCTAAATGCGTTAGCATGTATTTGCCAACTAGTTAAACGACTGCTAATATTTGCTCCCGGGACCTTGGAGTGCATTTGAATGTACGCAACGCGACGAGGTAATCACCGGTTCTAGTAATGACCTGCAAATGAATCTACTAGTATCAGGCTTATACCAGTATCAGGCGGCCTCAGCAAGGGAGGCGAAGAATTAATTCGTGTCAAGCCAACATTCTTGTTCATAATTTATTAACAATACAGTCCAGAGATTTGTGCAAATTGATTCTGTCGTCTGCGCGCGAATGTCTTACGTAACGCAAGAAACCGAGTTTCCTGTTCACGTAACGCTTCTCGTGGAAATAACGTTGGAAATAACAATCTTTACGCGTATTTTCTGCATACCCGTATTATGTGTGTGCAGTTTCTTCTCTGCGCACAAATTCAAACTCTATCTAATTGCACAGAAAATAATGTTTAAAGCTAATGTAATTTAACAATGCAAAAGGGTTTAAAGTTTTATTAAAGAAAATCTGTTCTGCATCTTCTGAAATTTTTCCATATATTACCATCCCTTAGTTAGTTTTTCCAGGTTATTTTGCATGAGAATGCCCGAAAAGAATACCCGAAAATTTATGGCCGCTAGTGAGCGCGCTTTTTTCCCTAAATAGCTATGTAGAGAGAGCGTAACTCTGACTGGCGAGATGCGATAAGAATTGTTACACACCCAGAAAAGCATCTCCAGGCGAGCTCCAGTTCGTGCGGGAATATAAAAGACTCCATTAAAAAATTGAGACGCCACCGAGTTCCGAGCAATGTAGCAAATGTAATATGCATCACTAACTATAAGTATTAGCTTCCGCATGCTCAGGAATTCCGAATTTTAGGAAATGGATTATTTTTCCGAACAACAAAAAATAGAAAGAACAATTAATTTATATAAGTTCAGCAAAACTGTTTGCTATTGCAACAAAATGTTTTGCTATTATTGCAAAATTAATTAGCTCTCGCAGCAAAAAATGTTAGGTTGTCCCATAAACCTCCTCTAAGCTAAAAATACAGAAGTTTTCGCGGACGAATGCTTTCACGTAACACCGTTTCATATATTGCCAAGTGTAGTCAGATAGCGACTAGTTTTATTCATGATTCTTGCGTCAACAGTTGGTAAATAGCGAAATTATGTAGTATTTGCTATTTGAACCTGGGCCCGCTCGTCGTACAGGTGCAAAAGCTCAGGATATACTCGTGTTTATTGCTTTACTTTTTTCTGAACGCTTCATACATCGCGTATAATTTTCTACCGATTAATTTCGGTCGCAAATCAAGATTAAATCTAGGTTAATGAGAAAATAATTTCGTATTTACTCCCTAGCACAATTAACAAAGTTAGTTAATGCACTTTCGAGAAGTCAACAGCGGTTATTGTACTTTACGTGAGGTCGCACGCCAGCGAGAACGTCGTTAAACGAGCCGGATTCTCTTTTCAGCGAGACCCCTCCAATCCTGACAAATCGTCCGCGACACCTTCCAAAGTACACACACAGACCTCCGGGATCTTTAAACCACAAAAGATCCCGCTCCGGCTTTTCGCCCCGTGCTCCGCGTTTCCTTTCGCGATGCGCGCCGCATTGGAGTTTTTATCTCGTCGTTCATCTCGGCGTCTCACCCTATCCTTCCTTATTATCCGCAAACTGCGACGTCTTAATAGCGCGAATTTAGCGAGAATTTCGAGTGCTGTCCTCGTAAGAGCGGCCATCGATGGTGAACGCCGACGACGCGCGATAAAATGCTTTCTCTTCTCACTATAAACGTCTCGCGTTATCATCATTAGCGTCTTCATCCGTCGTTCCGCGTCATTATCCACCGCCCGATACTTTAAACTACGGCATACCTGCTGTAGGAAGCGAGATCCACCGCCGACTCGGATTAGTCTCTTCCTACTCTCTCTCTCTCTCTCTTTCTCTCTCTATATGCTCTCACTTAAAATCTTATTCTGCTACATTAAGCTAAAAATAGTAATTCGTCTCTCTTACTACGTTAAAAAATCATTCCTTGTTAGCACGCTTTTAAAAAGTTTAAATTAACATTTTAGCGGTATGTAAATTTTTCTAAATTAATTATGAATATAAATGTCCAAATGTACGTTCTTATTCTAATTACATATGTATTTATATTTATACATTTTTACACGTATTCTTTTTTAAAAGGTAACGTGCGTTTATGTTTATAATGTAGATTCTCTAGAATTGGAATTGATCTACATGAATAACTCAATTGGAATCGACTTACATAATAATTGATGTTTGTTAACGATTGTTCTTTGACTGTTGTGAATTATTTGCGAAATTAAGTAGCAATAAGTTCTTCGCAAATAAGAACGAAACTCATTGAACTTCGAAGTGAATTACGCTGGAGATATATACGCTTCATTCAGAAGACATGAGCCTGCATATATCGAACCTTTTCACTAGCACGCCCAAGTTCTACCCAATTGAGTCGGTGAATATCTCCGCGTAATGGAAGGAAAAGACCCTCTCTGTGAAATGTCGAAGTTCAACTACCTTCCCGCATCTACCCTATACACTCGTATAGGATAGATACCCAGATACGCAACTCCTCGTCCTAGCGCGCCTCTAGTTTACATGCCCTTACTCACATGCGTCGCACGATTCGATATACTCATTGGCATAATGCAATTTCTGGCACGTATGAGTATCCCGCCTCGCTCGCTGTCAATATCTCGGTTTTGTTTGCGATTAGAAACGACGTGCGAAACTTCCTCGCGTTTAACGATAGACGTATCTCGGGTTCTCGGGAATCTCCCATCTGCTTAATTTTATCACGCGTACCTAATTTTGAATATTGAGTCGCGAAGCTAATTACAAAGTTGTAAATTATTCTATACTGTAATTAGTCAGTTCCAGGAAATTAAGCCAACTTTAGATAATATAATTCGCATCACATACATGTATTGAAATATATATGTGTTGAAATACACATAATTTGAAATTATAAATAGAATTCTATCCTAAATTTTGAGAAATTATAGATAACAGCTTTAATCAGTAATCCTAAATTAAATTCTCAGAATTTAGGGGTAATGTAACCTAAAATAGTAACTTTAATTAAATTTCTTGTCATCTGTCTTTCACCGGATGACACCAGTTGTTTCACTATGAGGAATTAATGCGGTTACTATAGAATACCGCCGTAATACGCTCGCATATTCAATAACTAACTCCGCTACAAGGAGAGAGTTGTTTTACGCGGAACAATTTATGTTGCAGCTGGAGCCGCTCCTGAGGAAACTAACCAAAGGTCCAGTTCTGCACACAATCGCCACTCTCTCACGAAGGGTAAGTTTGGAACACAATTGTATTCAGGGTATTTTCGTTTGCTGTAATAAAACACTGTAGTCTACCGAGCAGAAAGGATCATTACATTGTATTTCAAAATAGACAATTAAATGATTTGATAGTCTTAGCAACACTAAGAATAGCTATAATTTAATAAATAATTCTTAATTTTTTTAATTTTTCCGCAAAGATATTATTTTAATGAAATACCTTTGTTATATAAATGATGTAAGACGGTGTGCTCGGTAGCTAACGCTGTAGAATTTCATTTAACCAAGCTTTTTTCTCCTTCTCTCATCTATCTTGGATGTATCCTAGCTGGTTTTCGTCGAAACTCTAAAAAGCACCAGCTCGGAAACTTTTCATTACTTCGTAGCGAGTGTGACGCTCGATATGTGATACCTCTCACGGTGGCTTTTTGACATTTACACGGCGGATTTGGATGCACTTTTCAATATCGCACCCCGTGTCTACCGACATTTCCGACATATGCTTGAGGGCACAGCTTGATCATTTATTTGTGATACAAATAGTGACACAGACATACGTACATACAAGTACACAGGTCAGTTTTTATTGGAGAGGCTTGGAAAATATTTGACACTTACAGCACGTTATATTTTCAAAATGCAAAGAATCACGACATAAAATTGCTCAAAGTGTTTAAAAAGGAAATAAGAAACGTCTGCTTATAGTTAGCTTTTTTCTATCGATTCTATTAGTATATAAACGCTCCATGTTTAAGATTCTGCTAATTTTTGTTAAATTATGATGGTATTAAATAATCTATTTTATAAATTTCCTCATTTCGTTCCTTTTAAAAACGAGTGAAATCACTTAGCAAAGTTGCACGAAAACAACCAGTTCGCCAAATATTTAGCGTAAATTTAAAGTCCTTGGCGAATTTTCATAGAAATGTAGGCTTGTACGTCACCGATATTCCAGTCGATAATGATATTAATCTCGTAACTATGGGAAACCGCGTAACTGCTTTTCAATCTGTGGTGGAATTGAAAGCACTATCGAGTCGCTACGAATTCGTAATACGACCTCTGGGTCACGGTAGATAACGAGTGAAATTCTCTCAGTTCGACCTGCGAAACGGTCAAGTGGATTTAATAACGCTTCAATTGCGCTCCGCGCTTTTGTGAGAGATGCCCTTAGTTTAATCAATCGTAAAAAGCACCCGTGAAATTGCTAATAAGTCCTTCGTACAGTCGGAAAAATTGCGCGCATGGTAGCGCATAATAAAAATGGAATTCGAAACGAAGAACGCGATGCGTACTTAATTTATTACACAATTGTATAATTTGATACGTTTCACTGATTGACATAATTAAATCTGGACTAATGAGGTCCATGCGTCGAATATGAGTGTGTGCATTCGTGTAACTCGCGCCAGATAATTTATTAAATATATCACATTAATTTTTATACTTATTTTTATATGTGGTTGAAAGTTTAATCGAAAGTTTAAATTGTCTTTTATTTTAATAACAGGTTTTACACGAGAGAATAATGCAAGAGAATGGGAAAATATTATCTGGGGTGAACATTCGTGTGTATGTCTTTCCTCGAGTTACTTTCTCCAGTTTACTTAAAATCTAACGAAGTACTTGTAAAATATTTAAAATGCCTTTGTTTAACTAATATAAAAGACGGAGAGAGAGAGAGAGAGAATTATCGAGACTTTAAATTCGAAATACAAATATCGTTCGTGCTCAGGAAGCACGTTCGCTCGTTAAATATTAGTAAAACACTAGTGCTCGAGAAATGAGGTCAATTTCGATCATTAACCACGACCTCATTAAAAATTTAGCACGTAAAATTAATTCTGCGATAAATAAAAAATATTCCTACAAATATATTTTAGTCGTATCGTACGATCAATAGACAGAAATCGATCTTGCATAAATTGTAAATTTAATACATGAATATATAAGTAAATATTAACATCATAAAATGTATAATCATAGAAAATAAATGATTTAATATGAAAGTTTTTCTAAAATTTGTTCTTTCACGTAGATTATTCATCTAAAAATAAAAGTATTGTTAACTTATCTCTGTAACGATATATTCCTCTCCAAACATAATTTGTAATAAATATCTTGGCGTCATCACCCGACGCGATAATTATAACACTTCAGCAAACGTCAAAAGCACGATCATCGATGAGAGAATCTCGATCGTTACTCGCGGCAACACCTCGTGGACCATTCGCCTAGCTTAAACCAACCGCGTATCTATTCGCATTCTACACCGCCACTCGAGCAAGGTTGGCGAGATAGAATAGACAAGTGGATGAATAGAGAATTCGAGAGGAAAAGCCGGGGAGATGGAAAGAAGTGAAGGGAGAGCGAATTGAGAAGACAACATCCGTGGCACGGAGACAGCAAGAGATGGAAGCGACGGATATTCCATTGTTTTCCGACCCACTTTCAGACGAAGGGAGATTAACAGAGTCGTGTGTATCCACCGATGGATTTTCCAGCGTTTGAGCCTCCAAGACGATGACGACGCGACGGAGGTTGTGACTGCAGCTGTATGATAGATATCCCACCAGTTCGAACGAGCGCATCTCCCTCCGGGCGACGGCGACGGCGACAGCGACGGCGCGCGTCGCGGTTGTGTCACTTATGTTCGTTAAATTGTCTCGGTTACTGCATTGTCTTTACCTATTGCCTCGAAATTGCGGACACACCGCTGTAAATATCGCCGAGAGAATCGGGATTTTAACGAACCACCTGCCTAAAACAATATCATGTGTTGGAAAGGGCGATTTATTGTACTAAGGCACTTCCATGCATTCATTAACAAGCAGTTTTTATAACTTGACAATCCCGCAGAATACACCTTTTTTCATCGCAAGGATTTACTATTTTATTTTTCTTTTTTATTCTGGAAATATATTATATTTAAGCTCTGTATGTAAAATTCTTTTGAAATACCGCTTCGCAGTCCGTTCTGAAGTATTTCGGTTTCTCATTTAATTCATAATTCTTCGCGCGTTGTATTTAACGCAACCGCATTTGTTATTCCGTTAATTCATTCGTCAAAAGCGGATGAATTAACGGCAATATTGTGTGGAGGACAGCTTTCAGAGAGACGGATGGATCAGGACGCATTGTGCGTTTCCGAATGACTGGAGATTAACAGCTCTAGGGACTGCGTGTATAATACCAATACCAAACGATGGATTTTGCATCTACATCCTCCGAGAGTGCTGCTTCAGCGATTATTATCTTCGCCTCGATGTCTTTGGAAGTTCTTTGTTCTCGACGGTCGAAGAAGAAAAATCTGTTTGATCAGGATAATGGGCAGAGGAGAATAGAACGCGCTTTGTAGTAAACTTTTTCTCTCGCCATTCTTTTATCCGCGAGAATGCGATTACGTGTCATATCCGCACTGGGTTCCGTATATATATTAACGTTGTTTATCCAAACGTAAAATGTTGGTTCTTGATTAAATACGAGAGTGCTGAAGATTGTTTTACTTATATTACACAATCCTCCAAAAAGAGATTTATTGACAAAAGCACGGCGCGATGACGCAGATGTAAATGATAAAAAAGTTCCTATTTTAACAATTCATGATTTTTTGCAAACTTTGCAGTGTATTAGAGTCTGCCAATTTTCCCACAAATGGTTAAGTGAAACAGACACGACGAGATATCAAACTTCCATATATACGGTGATTTTTTTGCCTCGGCTCTTTAGTTTTCTTTACTTTGCGATTTTCGAGCGCTCCACTCAACGTCTTGAGCTGTACCGCTTCAGCAAGTATCGAATATTTCCCTAATGATTCGATACGAATTCGTCTTCCAAATTACATTTGCGAGCAAGTGGCTCTCGGCAATTTCCCATCTTCGATAAAAGGGGAGCGAGTCTTCAATTACTATCCATGTGTTTGAAAAATCCAACGCTGTTTTCATCGTCGAGAATCCTCTTCTGCATGTTACGACGTAACTCGATATTCGAAAATGTCTCCTTTTCACATCATCCCTGCAGTCTTCGGCATTTCATTCCTCCCGTTTTTCGGCATTTTCTCTCTACCTCGTTCCCATTCGATTCCGTGGCCGCATTACTAATGACGCGTCCAATTACCATCGGTGGTAGGTGTATCGTTTCCTCCTTCTTTGTCCCCGCACTCTTTCGTTCCTCCCTCCCGCCTGGTATTTGCAATCAGCGAGCGGAAACAACATTGGCAGCTTGACGGTCGTACCCGTTGACGCTTGTCGAAAAATGGATCGTCGACGAAGAATGAAAATAAGCCGGTCGCGTTGCAATTAGCGAGTGTAGGAGAAAGTGGGGCTTCTATACATCGGATTCATGCAATATCGATGCAAAGTGAACGATTTCGTTGGCACCGATTGTGTGTACGCGGGATAACGAGGTGCCGATCAATACCTCGTCGCTCGACGAAAATGTAATTTCGAATATAGAGATTTATTAATGAATGGCATTCGTTGCGCAGATAGGTTTACAGTATTTATTTATTACAAAATAAACTTCAAAAGATCCGCAACATAATTAGATATTTAATTTAAACGGCTTTCTTTTCAGAAATAATAATATCGTTTAGCAAGCAATATGTGCGTGTATCGTGGTTGAGTAAATCGAAGTGTCATGTAACATGCGCGACACTGTCGTCTTTAGGTAAACAATAAACCACAACCAGTGCTATATCTACAACGCACTTTGATATATCGTTGATCGTTAAACACACGTCTTTTGCCGACACAGCGGCAGCCGCTTATCACACGACGAGTATTGCGAACTTTATAACTCTCTCAGAGAATGTGTATATCTTCGAATTTGTCTTCCGCAGAACAAACGATGCACTGGTTCGCCCAGATTGGTGGTGATGACTCCCTCGCTTTGACAGGTATGCTCGGCGTGAGCTCAACGTGCTTCGATAATGATTGTGTGACTTGTGTGTGAATTTAAACACTCTCTTTACAATATTGACAGAATCGTCGTGTTTGATGTATTTGATGCGATTTCTAATTGTAAGACCAAGAGACTGCATCCCAACCCGTTAAAGAGCGTACTTGTGTGCAGAAACACATCTAATCTTACGGAAGTAATGATTATAAAGAAGAAAATGCTATATGTATCATGATTCTAATTTTGTTACTCAAGAGATTCCATATAATTTGTGCTGCTAACAAAAAATTAATGTACCCCCGCGCGGTAATTTCAATGTGATTTGCAATTTGAAATTGAGATAATTAATATCTGCGCTATAATTAGAAAGGCTAAAGACTGCTGCCTGAATATATTCGTATGTATTCGATTTTATGCAACGAAGAACGTGACAAATCCTGATGCGGATTTCTATTTGCACGAGGATCGAATTTAACTAACTGTAAGCATAAGGAACAATCATGTCTGAGTATTAAAAAAAAAGATAAATATGTTTTATATGAATATGAGTCATGACATATTTGTCCTTTTAACGACAAGCCGCAGAATGATATTACAATTCCCAATCACGTTTATTAGGATCTGTCAAATTGATGTTGCTAGGTGATCATTTAACAAGGCTGATGTTAAACGTTTTCATTGATTTTTCAGTCGGCACGCACTATTTCATGAAAAACGTATTCATGCAACAAATAACAATGATTCTAACGAGTCGTGTAATTTGGCAATTGTGTAACGGAGTGCGTATTCGACGAATAACGTGGTTAACGCTTTCCAGTTTGAATACTAATCCCTTGATATGTTTATAAATTTAATAAACGATATTGAAAAAAGTATATCGCGATATTTACTAATATCGCGAAATGTGTCGTTGCATTCGCGAACGTGAATCCTGTTTAAATATAATATATAGTAAACATATAATAATACACTGTAAAAACGTTTTTTCTCACATGTCCTAATGTAAACGGATTATTTTACAGAGTAAAATATATTTTCTTAAAAAGTAAAAATAGAGTAAATATATTTTATTAAAATATATGTATACGTTGTATTTTTGTAATTAACATTTCTTTCTGAACTGTTAAATTATGCTAGACGCTATGAAATTTTCTACATAATATTATATCTTGATCCATGTATTGGTAATAATAGAGGCTGATTAAATAAGCATATTTTTTCACTAGTACACGATTCTCAGCTTGTCTGGAAAGCTTCTTAGCGAATGCGGCTCACATTTTTAATATCGCATTCAGTGAAAAAGATTTTTTTTCTATATCATAAGAAGCGATCATAAGCCCGTTTTTCATCGTGCTTGTAAAACGAATGTCATCTGCAAAGCAGATTTATTCCGCAGCCTTTTCTTAGAGTCTGATTATCTTTTCCGAAGAAATAAAAGGCAGAGGATTATATGATGGAAATGTCGCTTTGAAAAATGAGAATTGTCATTTTATAAAATGGAGATATCGCAAAAGGGGGCCGAAGATAAGATTACTAGGCAAAGAGCAGCCAATGAAAAGACAATGTATATATTGTACTTTATACATTAATATATATATTAGAATAACTAACTATAATAGAATAAATTTTTGTTATTTTAAATTTTATACATTTCTTTGTTTTTAATTCTTAATTATTTCATTAATGAAGTTTTGTATTTGTGTATACCAAAAGTTATCAGAACCTATCGATATTAATGTCCAACACGATTTGTCCATTACTTTTCTCCGTTGCAACATCTGTCCACAGTCTTGCATTAACAGAGCAACCACGCGCATGTAAATGCCCACTTATTGTTTTAATCGTGCAAGCACACATTTGCATACCATATCACTATACACGGCAGGTGCACACCGTAACCATTTATTCATTCATTCATGCGTTCATTCGTACGTGCTGTAGTCTTAATACTTGAATCTTACGTGCACACGCACATGTCTCGCTTTCTTCTCGGCAGATGTGAAGCGCCCGCGAAGTCTCTACGACGAGGACTCCCTCGACGGCGATCGTCCTTACGAGAATGAAGGTATCAACGTTTTCAAGGGCACTGTACAGACCGTTCCCCTTTTTCCTTCTTCTAGTAGACTTTTCCTCTTTCAGTAACACTTAATAAGCTAACAACGTTTTTTAACACTTTCGATTTACATCAATTTTAACAAATAACAGTGGCAAAAATTATTCGTGTTAATCTCGCATATTTCTGTATTTTGATCCGATAATAAGTAAACTTTATTTATATGTTGGACATTATCTCTCTCTAATCGCGCCTTTTATCATGTGAGATTCTCTGAATGAATATTTTGTTTTGTAAATAGCTATTTTTATTACCATCCCGATGTATTATTTGTCCCATATACATATATACTCTATCTTTCCGTATTGTTAAGAAAAGTGTGAGATAAGATTCCCTTGTAATCAAGATAACTCTTGTTCCTTTACACACATATACACACATTCTTTCAGTTACTTTTAACAATTAATTATTTATGACACTATTTGATAATGTTACTTTCTCTCGATAGGCTCTTATTACATTACATTTACTTCGAAAATTGTTTAAAATTATTTATTTCTAAATTATCTTTTATTTATGACTTAGAACAATCTTTTACAATTTCGATTGTAAATTGTTTTAATGGTAATTAAACCTGCTTAACTTGAAATTTCTATTACTAAATATGTAATTGAGTGAAGAAATGCGATTAAAAACTTTGTATAATATTCTAAAAGAAAATGCGTTGATCTCTAATTGAATTCACTTGTTTGCGAAAAATAATCGATACAAACTCAGCATTTGCATTAGTTGCATTTGGACAGGCAGATACTAATATGTTCGCCTCGCGTTGTTCACAGGACGGGAGTCGACGGGAAGCTCGAAGGAATTGGACAGAGCGAAGCTCGTCCGCGAGAGGCAGAACGAGGAGCGGCAGCGGAAGTTGGAGGAACTCAGGCAGCAGGCTCTCGCCGCGCAACGCTTCCGTGAGCAGCGTGAGGAAGAACGACGAAGACGAATCGATGAGCTCAGATCGCGTGATAACGACAGGTTTGTTAATTCAAAATCCCATAATTAAGAGAATCTAATTAATTAATCCAATTAATCAATTTCATATATACAATTTCAAGAACATAGCTCTAGCTGCTCTATAGCAAATCCTTTTTCCATTGATTATCTGGAAATGTTTGGAAAGAGTTTATGCATCTGCTATACGCAAAAGAAATAAATCTAGGCTCGTTCGACTCTTAAAAGTTTCATCTGAAATTGTTATGTCTTGACATGTTTCGTCGCTTTTTCGCGCAGACGAAATCAAGTCGAGGAGAGAAAACGGCTGATATGCGAGGCGGAGCGAGAGAGACGGGAGGCTATCCTCCGCAAGAATCAGGAGAGGGAGGCGCGCATCGAGGCGAGGAGGAGAAACGAGAGATCGCACATCGTCTTCGCGTTCGGCAGCTCTACACCGCGGATGCTGGAGCCTGCCGACACCGGCGGCTCTACTTTCTGGGGCACCCGCAGAGCCACCTCCACTACCAATGTCATGATGTTCTCTGCTGCGCAGCCTCTCACCAGGAGGTCCTCCGAAAGAGAGCTCGACGGCAGCAAGAAACGGGCCACTTCCGCCGGCGGACTCGACCGGAAGCCGGGCGAAGGTCAGTCGACATATTCCTTCAAATACCGAACGAATTACGCGAATTCACTTATTGAAGATCAATCGGCAAGAAAAGAAGAGCGTCGATGCGAACACGTTAGCTGCACATCGCACATGGAAATTCGATTAACCCTTTCAGCGCGCGACGTTAAACTTGCTACATACTTGAGCGTTCTGTTCTGCGAGAACAATTCTCAATTCTCACTCGGAAACTCTCCAGTAGATTCTCAATAGAATTTGAAATATTTATGAATAGTTCACTTTCGTATTCTATATCGCTCTATACATATACAAGATGCAAATTTGATTCAACCAAATTTTACGCGAGCATTTTATTTTCCAAGCCTCTACATTACGAATGCCGATAAATTTTAGTCTCGATTTAATCAATTTCTCATCATTTTTCGTCCATATGCTTGTAACGAATTGTAAATAATATGAGACGCTTTCTCGATTTATCAAAGATGGAGATTCAAATATATAATTTACAAGGAATAAAATATTCGCGCGTACATAGTATGAAGTAGCCCAGTAGCAGCTGAAAGCGTTAAAGGCTTTTCTGCATCTCGCATACGGCGGGTGAATAATACACGCGTGGTATCTGTTTTGCACCGTGCACCAGTAGAATGCAAATTAGTGTTTACCGTAAATTCAATCGGGCGTCGAATCAACAGCGTTGATGTGAACACGCATGATGAGCGACTCGGAAATGGATTTACCTTAATGTGAGTATAAATCTAGATCGCGACACTTAATTTATGCTACGTATGTATCGTATAATGAGGAAGATCGAGACCGGACGGCGACTGATTAATGACAGTTAAGCCAACTTGCAATTCAATATACGACAGTATTTCGTAAGTTAATCTTTTTGCACTTATCGGTAGTTGTTATTCGAAGCGAGATAAATCTGACGATACGCTCCGAAGGAATAAATCGTGTCGGTGAATTCACGTCCTGCGTTCCCACATTTGCTTGCTCCGCCCTATTTACTTGAACGTATCCGGCGTATGTATCGATGATTGATGTTTGTCGTATGGGCCTACAATCGTTCTTCCCGTCGCCGAGGGATTCATGAGGGATGGTGTCGTTTAATCGCGTCGTCGCTACGAGAATATTTCTATGTCACGTCGGTTTTCAGAGCTAGCCGGATAAACGAGACTCGCGTCTTCGTGCAGCCTATACTTTACGCACGATCGCTTCCGATACCTTTGATAGCGGATATATTTTTCTTAGTGGCAATCGATACTGCCATTTACGAGGTAGGAAGAAACTCCATCGTACGAGATGCGTGATAAACAAAATTTTACGGTGCACTTGCTGTAGAATTCAATCTGCGTTTCGTTGCTCACATATTCGTTGTATTGTTATCACGATGTGAAATGCAAAAAGTAATTGAGATAATCGTGATAAAATATATGAATTATTATGATTAAAGAAATTAATGAATAGATGAAATGATTAAATTACCTCGCTGTAAAATTAAATGTCGAATAATTAAATTGCGTGTTTCAGTTCTTAAATAGCCGATTAAATCAAAAGAAATTGCGATATAAATCATATAGAATCGCCGTCGCACGAAGCACTTTCGCTCACAATTGCTCACGGCGAAGACGACACCGCGAAGCATGAAAGAACGATTGTTCCAGCACTTCTTAGACTCTGTAACGCGATCTTGCCCATAGCGTAAATTTTATTTTTGGTTCTTTACTTTCAGGTTTACACTTTCTATAGCCTATTCTGTGTACACTCTTGTGGCATATCCCTTTAAATGACCGCCGAATTCACGTATTACGTATTTTCAGCTTGAGATTGGTTACACGGCGAGTGTTGAGAACGTCTTGAGCGCGATATGAGTCGCAAGTTTTGCTTTTTACACGACATCATTTGTTTTTACTTTTACACTGCACACAGATTGCTCGGTTGGCATTCACTCTGTAAACGCCGCATCTTCATCCACATTCTTTCCTATCCGAGCATATACTCTCTTTTTTTTTCTTTCTTTAAAGAAATATTATTCTGGAAACCACTGAAAGGAAACGAAAATTAGAATTTTTTTTTTATTTAGGGAACCAAGAAATAATTTTTCTACGTTTTCTCTCTGATATACTTCTTCCCTTGGTTATGATCTGTACCTACTTATCGGTGGTGGTTGTGCATAGCGAGGTGTACGGAAAAAAAATAATGAGAGATAACACGCGTGCGATCGGCACTGTATCTAACTCACGCTGATACTTATGCTTTCCCGTCCTATTTTTCTCATTCCTGCCCCCCCCCCCATTTAAAAGATTTTTCGCGGAACACCTAATATTTGCGTTGCGTTGAATGGTTTGTTCGCAGATATGAGAATGTCCTCGTCTATGTACGAGGTGTTCAATTGGAATTCTAGCCCCGATCCCCCCTTAACTCCTGCCAACCATAAGAGAGCCAGCCTCTCTCTGCCCCCCACAACCGACATCTTTGCCGTCGATGATAAGTCCGATAGCGACACTAGGCGTCCCATGATTCAGCGGGTTGCCAGTGGTGAGTCCTGATGTCTCAGAAGCCTGCAAGAAAACCGGGAGAGATCCGTTTCTGTTCGTCTCAAGAATGAATATTGTCGATCCTTTACCTCTCGTTTTTGTTTCTAGCACTCGCTCTCGTCGGACTCTCTCCCTTTCTCTCTTGTGTTCTACGTCTCATTGCGTTTTTTCATTTACTTCACCATACACTCTATCGACGCATGTCACGTTCGTTTAATATCATGAAAGCATATCCCGCGCGCACTTTTCTCTCATTCCGTAGTTCCCTTCCCGATTGTATGGTATTGGTATCAGGTGGATTTTACGATTTACTGTAGCCACTTGTGGGCGAAACCACGTGGCAACCAATATCACGCAACAGTGTGTCGTTAG
The DNA here is from genome assembly GCF_048541705.1 of Temnothorax americanus. Taxonomy (NCBI): domain Eukaryota; kingdom Metazoa; phylum Arthropoda; class Insecta; order Hymenoptera; family Formicidae; genus Temnothorax; species Temnothorax americanus. The sequence goes on from NW_027509814.1 coordinate 218,310, forward strand.
TTTGTCTATCCGTATGCAATTCCTTAATCTCGTTACTAACACAAACTAATCACTAGACACTATTAATATTTAGTTGCATTTTGCAAGCCGTATCTTTGCCAGTCAGTAATACGTAGCTCAGTGTTATTTGTTAATGAATTCGTCGCGAATAATAGGACGACTATCAGTCACGACCGATCTTTCATTCATTACATTAAATTATATATGTATCTATTCTATATTATATACATGTGTATCAGTTCAACATTAGACTATCAGTTTACTAGTAATTACATAACTTAAAATTATATGATAATTTACTACGTGATAGAATTTAAACTGTAGTTTAGCAATAAAAGAGTAATATTATTTCACGCTGTAGCAGACTAAGTTAAGAATCTAAACCGTAGTTCGAATTAACCGGTAGTTAATGATTTCGTTAATTTCATGCAGACTTATAATCGTCAGTAGTATAAAGTTTTGTGCTTGCACAGATGGACTTCTGGCTGTATTTTTAGATGTTGTTCAATTGAATGTTATCTTTATTAAATGTTCCTATGTATCCTCTAATGTATCGCTTATACAGAGGATATCGTAATATATTTTCCTTTACACTTAAAATTTATGCAGCATGACTACACTAATTTGAAACTGAAATAGTTACATGCGCTTTAATACATAGCGATTTACGTACATTGAGAGAATATTTTTCATAAAAATTTAAAAAAAAAATATTTTTTTTGCTCTGTAATCTCTTCTTCCTTCAATTATTTATCAAAAAATGCACTAACTCTTTAATACATTAGAATTTTGAGCAAAACACAAATATACTTTACACCCATGCAATTCCGAGTAAAATTTCTCTCGGTGTACTTCTCCGCGTCATCCTCACGTGCCACACAGCATGAAAAGCAAAGCAACACAGCCGCAAGTAGCGAAAAAAAAAGGGAGAAATAAAGATCCGGATGCGACCGAGTTGGCGCGTCAGAGAAACTCTTTACTCGAGTGTGCGTATCTCCATTGAACGAGCCGCGCCGCGTATCCGCACGAATCGACGGACGTTGCTCGTTTCGCAGTACGGGCGGCAAACCCTAAGCGAGACTCTTTGCAGGTGACGATAGCGACGGTGGTGGCACGCCCAGCACTCCGACCTCGGTTTATCTACGTGTCAACAGGAGACGCACCGACCTCATGCCGACGATACCATCCCCGCGCGACGGCCCGCCGTCGACGGCACGCAGTTCCAGCGCCAAGGCCTTCACACGCTCGCCAGGTAGGACTTACTCCATGTCGAGGCTGGACCAGCTGGCGCAGCCTAGGAAACGCACGGCCGAGCAGCAACTCGGCACGTTGACGGAGCAACAGCAAAGCCAGCCTCTGCAGAGCGCTTCTAGCATGAGTCGCAGCATGTCGCACTTGGCCGCGCCCGGCGGAGCCAAGAGCCTAAAACGCTCCGATAACTCGCGCAGCATGGGCACGCTACCGGGCGCGGCGCCTATGCCCAGACCCACCCGCGCCGAAAGACTGCGCCGTAAGGCCCGCGAGCACCAGCAGGCCCAGCAGCAGCAAGGTAAGTGTGTGTGACCGTGCACTCAACTCGACCACCTTCGAATCCTCCACTGAATCAAGCTTCTGTACATAGCGAAAGTATCTCTCGCGCGATTTCCCACGAAATAAACCGGCAATTCTTCCATTGTTTGCACTAAGAGAGCGTAGATCTTATCCTTAATCGTTTATAATTATTATAGATGAAGTAGTTAAGCGATAGCTTAATAATAAATCACGTTGTTTCTACACGTAAATCACAGTTTTGTAAATTTATCTCGTTAAAAAATACTTAATATTCTCTTTGTGCGATATAATGTCGATTTTCTCCGATCAGCTTTTCCCCGAATAATTAATCACCCGTTTCGCTTTGTACTAATTTACTAGTTGACTTTTGTCGCTGTATACAGTCGGACTAATCATCGCTTACAATTAGTGGCAAACTTCGTAAGCTAGATCGACGCATGGTCTTCGACAGAATAAGGAATGATTTCATGAATCGAAGTTAAAGAAAAAAAACAACACATGAATGCACTCACTGTCTAGAGAACTTCAAATCAGAGTTGGGTGCACACATGTATGAATAAGTGTGAAAAGGAGTCTTTGTAAGTCAATCGGTTCGACCAACTTCATCTCGCGGCGTGAAGATAAAAGGAAAAATGTTTTCCTTCTAATTTCAAGCTGCAAAACATTAATTATTCTAGTTCGTCGTTTTGATACACTTTTCTATATTTATTATACTTTCTCATCGGTGACTAACCCATTTTCAAAAGTTTTAATATACTTTTTAATATCATGTTCTGATGGCAGACTCTTTTAACGTCAAGAGCCGGTTGCATCAACGATCTGCATTAATTAAAGAAAGGCTAAATTAATAATGCAGATGAAGATAATTTAATTAAGCATTCTCAGCGCATTGCCGATTTTGATGCAGCCGGCTCTTTAACTTTCGAATTGATTAACAACGCTCCTTAATAAGGAAGATCTCTCAACGGCTTTTCGGTACAACGGGTGAAGGTATGAGCTAATATCTCGGTAAGCTGCACGTTTTTCTTATATCTTATTATATCACTACGTAACTTATCTCGCAATTCACTTAGTATTATACATTATATATATAATATTTGTATTTAGTGTGCAATTTATTCCTAGTTAATTCACTACATTCATTACAAACCCTTTTTATTTTGCGCGATTATGATTTAATTTTTCTCATTCTGTTGGCTTAATTTTTCTTCTTTATATTGGCTCACTTTTTTGTTTCAATTTTTCCAGCTTTATTTTTTTTTATACTCACGGACTGCACTCGGTGGCGGTGCTTGCGTTTCGGTTTCTTACTGTTCGCTTTGCTACACGTTGCGTTCGTCACAACAACGTTACAAGCGCGACACGATCTCGATATGTGAAAAGTACGAGCAGGAAATTTATTATTCGCACCGCCGTGCTTCTCTACCGAGAGATCCGCGCGATCGCGTTCAATCAGTGTGTGTCTCCGGCGAAAAGATCAATAGATTACTTATCTTGGGTGGGTGCGCGTAGGTATCCGCAGCGGCGAAGTGACACCCAACAGCCCGTCCCGACCGCACAGCTCCATGAGCCAGCAGAGTGCCAGCAGCGTGGGCAGCAGTAACGTCAATCTGCGTACCCGCACGGCCGCGTCGCGCCGACCGCGGCCTGCTTCTATTGCCGGTACCGGTGTCTCGGTCACAGAGAAACACAGTGAGCATGCTTATTTTACTTTTCTCCTCCTACCGACCCTTTCAGATCAGATCGCCGAAGATCAGCGAGAGGACCAGGAAAAAAAAGAAAAGAAAGTTGGAGTAGTTAGGTCGAAAAGAAGATTAATATAATCGATGAAAATTATTTTTCTAATCTGTAATCCAAATATCTTGAAAGGATTCAAACATGTATATATACACGCCTGAAAAAATATGACAAGAACTTTAAACACATTTCGACTTCATCCGAAATTTTTTTCCATATATATATTTTCTCTTTTTTTTACTAATTTATATTTTTATTATTTTTTTACGAGATTTCTCTCTTTCAAATTTCTATTATCAGCCTTTTGTATTTGTATATATTATTTTTAATCATTAGATTGCTAATATTGCACATGTAAATACTGTATATACTCAAGAAGACTTGGCGCGTATAGAAAAGAAAATACCCCGATTGTTCTCGTTATCGCAGATCTGGTGGGTGATATGAAATTAACGAAGGATTCAAAGCCACCACTGCCAAAGGTCCATAGCACTCCAAAGAAACCTTCTACACCCAAAGCCGCGGAAGTGAGGAAGCCGACGGAGAAATTAATCAAGAATGCCAAGTCATCACCGCGAATAACTCCGAAAGCGACACCTCTGCAAAGTCCTGGAGTTGAGCACGTACCGCTCATCCGCGAAACTAACGCGGAAATCATAAAGCAGGATGAGGGTAAAGAGACGCAAGATGTGAAATCGGAAGACAAACACGAGGAAAAGAAGGATCAGGGTAGCGAAAAGACGCAGGTAAATTTTACTCTATGTTGATACGTTGGAACATAATTTTATTCTACGTATATCTTAAATATTTAAAGTAAATTAAATATTTCTTTGTTCCAACATTTCAATATATAGATATCTACTTTTTCTTACGCGGTAAAAAACGTATATTTAATTTCTAATTTTTATTTTAACAACAGGAAGCGAATGTTGTCGAATCTATAACCAACGATGTAAAGGTAGCGATGGAACCTGTGTCGGCAAGCAAACAAGTCAAAGACGAAACTAATTTAATGCAAGAGAATCTGTCGGGTGCTATTGCGGAAGAACCGTCGAAAGTTGTTAAAAAGGAAGAGAACAAACAGGAGAAGAAATCGCCAGAGATGACTGAAACCAAGCTTGAAGGTGAAGTGGATGAGCAGGTCGACATGTCAGGTATGATTAATTGAAATTTTATCGAGATTGAACGATCGTTTGTTACAAGCTCTTGACTGTTAATGGCGGATGTCTATTTTTATTAATGATTCGCTCTACAGCTTCGATGATCGCGAAAATCAGAATCACCACTGAAGAGGAAGCAAAGGCCGCTTTGGCTGAGCGTAGGAGATTAGCTCGCGAACAAGCGGAACGAGAAGCGGAATTGGAACGTCAGCGACAGGTACCATCTATAAATCAATTTAATATTAGACCGACTTGGTCTTTACATCTGTTATCTTACGGGGACAATTTCCGCAGGAAGAAGAAGCGCGTCTAGAAGCTGAGAGATTGCGCGCGGAGGAAGAAGAGCAACGTCGTCTGGAGGAAGAAACTATACGCTTAGCTAATGAAGCTCGAGAGGCAGAGGAACAGCGATTGCAATTGGCAATCGAGGAAGCTAAACGTCGCGAGGAAGAGGATAGAAGAAAAAGAGAAGAAGAAGCTCGTCAGAAACAAGAGAAAGAAGAAGCAGAACGCAAAGCGAGAGAAGAAGCAGAAAGGTTGGTCTAAAGAATATTCTTTTTTTCTGTTTTGAACAACTCGTGATAGATTAATAATATCCATACGTTTAAATTACAGACAACGAATCGAAATGGCTGAGAAGCTTAAGAAGGAAGAAGAGGAGCGCAATGCCAGACGCAAACGAGTCGAGGCGATTATGCTTAGGACTAGAGGCAAAAATCAAAGCAATACGTCTGCCAAGGTGCGTCTGCATTAGAGACATCAAATATATCTTTCAATTAAATTAAAACATTTTAATTAATCATATTAGAACAATTTGTCCAGAATTTTACATAAATAAATGCAAAATTAAAAGATAATTTTATGTTGAATATGTACAGGGAGAGGGCGGTGATGGCGACAAGCTAAAAGAAGATAGCCCTACTGACGAGAACAAACCAGTACCGGACGGTAAAGGTGACGACGTCATGACAGCCAGTTTAATTTCCGAGGCGACTCAGCAATTTATCAGCGGCGAGCAGCGGGCGCATCACACGGAAAATAGCGTACCTGCACCGGACATAGTGCACAACGGCACGACACATAGCAACGGCATTAACGAAAGTAAAATTGTATTGGATAATAATCAGGGTAACGTTGAAGGAGAGTTGAACGGTCATCATACGAATCACGGGAACGGTATCAACAGTCAATCGATTACGCTGGACAATGCCACTGTGTAAGTATACCAATTCTAAACCGCGGAATCGTAAACGTGTTATACCGTCGTCGATCGAAAGTCAAAAAAAATCTTACGTCTCTTCTCGTTAGATCGATGGACAATAATACCATAGTAATAGCTTGTTTCGGTAACGCGTATTTAATTAGGCATTGAGACATGTAATTTCCGACGCGATTCTCAAAAGCGCCCAAGATCAATTTTAGATGTGACATATGTATGCTATTAGAATCCGATTACTATACGATCAAAAAATATTAAAATATATTGAAGAATGTAATATCGAGAAGGTTTTTTGCGTAATTGCAAAAATATCTTATAAGCATAATGCAAAAATTAACTCAAACAATCTTCTATTATATTTAATTAATCAGGAATTAATTAAATAATGAATTAAGAAGTAATTATTGACAGATAGGTGAAGTGCAACACGTCGATCACTTACATTTTTACAGGTCACAAGTAATTGCGCAATACTAGCCAATATACTATGTAATTAAACTGAACTGATTATTGATATAATCAAAAGGTTGGCCGTATAGCTACTCGATCGGAAAAAGAACAAGCGTATAAATATCATACACGTAAGATAGCTGACTAACCCGAAATAAGAGGATCAACTTTTAAATATTGCATGTAAAATCTTTAAATATATAAAATTATTATTTACATAACATTTAAAAAGATCTACGCGTTACAGAAAATCAAGAAATCAATATTACTATGGCATCTATTAAAAATATAAATTTCTGTATAAAGATTTCTTGGGTGCCCTGTATAATTTAGTCCACAGAGAATGCGTGCCACGCTGAATGTATTAAATTAAACATATTATACGATTTTATTTGTAAATAGGTGTGATAAAAATTCTAAATCGCAATGAATCATTATCTCACCACAAACAGATCGATTATTTCGAGTTTTAGATTTGTATACGTACGTAAGAGGGATTCTATCAAATTCCGAAAGAGCAATTATTTGAACCTTTATTTGTGGTTGAATGTGAAATTGTTAGATGTATTCGTAAAAACTTTATTATCAAAGGCTTTGTATATAATGAATTACGTTATTTACAATATGTCTTGTAATGTCGGTTAACTATTAAAATGAAATTAAGTTTCAAAGTTATATACATATATATATGTACACATTATTAAACAGTTATTTAGTAAAAAAGTTTATATATATATTGCGCTTTCCTGAGACAGGAAGGAACTGCCTATTAACATTAATTTCACCGACATTTATCGCTTCATGCAAATATTCTGAGTGACCCACGCGTATGTATGTACATTGCAAAAGTAGCCAGAACAACGGTTGACGGACATAATAAGCACGCCATTGCGACTCGCCGTTTACGATATGATCAAGTTGCACAATTAGCAACATATTAATCAATAACAAATTATACGAGACTAACACTACTATCGCGATGATAATGAGATTGCAAGTACGAGAGTGTATATTGTATCACCTATTGTAATAGTTACATATATTTTATAATTGATATTTAGCTATGTACTAACGGCAAATTTACATACTATTTTTAGCTAGGATTATCAAAGATAACGGGAATCGCGTACGTACTCCGATTGTCATTAAGTATTATATGAATGAGTTGGAAGAACGTCATGTAATATCGTACATAAAGCATGAAATCGTTAAGAGAAATATTAACAGAACTGCAGAATATACTTAGTGTTAAATCGTACAGATAAATCTCAGTGTATATAATGTAAAGAGAGACAAGAGCGGCATAAATCTAATGAGTCATCGAAACGTTTCGTTTTATGATTTCACAACATACCAACTCAGCAAGGATGAATAATGTTAACGTGACTTTCACAAAGTGGCGACAATGACGCATCGCAGTTACTTTACGGAAAACGCAACTAATATTTTCGTAGTACAATAAGTACGTAGCGTAATAACTTTTAAATATCATCTTTGCTGAGTATCTCTCTTTGATCTTTCCTCCAATTAGGTACTAAAAAGTGTTCTTCCATTTATTGACCCGTTGTGCGTATATACCGTAAGTGCGATTGATTTTTGTAACAATCTCTTCGTAACAAATCACCAATGCATGTTAACTAACGTTGATATGGTGTGGCTTGTTCTTTTCCTTGCACAATGATTGTCTGCGTTCCTCATGCTTGTGTATTGTACATCATCAAGCGCGGTATATGTCAACTTACTGCCTACTTTTGCTATGTACTATTCCACATATTTTCCGATATAGTATTTTTTCGTGAGAAAACGTCTCTTCATGTGCGCACCACATCCACGAATCCTACACAAAGGTATAGAAAAGATAAAGGAAAGAAGAAGACCAAACGCGGCATGAATTTTCTTCTCTAATATATATCTTAATCCGACGATTCGATCAAATGTGATACAATTTTTTATGTAATTAGATCTGTATTTGCTGTTTTGCTGTAATATGTTCTAGCAAGTTATGATTATTATAGTTATACGGTTGACGTGTCGATTTAATCAACTGGTTCCCATAGTTGTTTAAACAGAAACCTGTTACGATCCATCGACAGAATAATATATGTAATATATTAGATGTATTCCAATTTTTTATTCGGCCAAACGCAGGCGAAAGATTTATATTGGATACCACAAAGGACCGCAAAACTATCTAGTTGTGGACTATCTCGGTTAGTACTGCTACGCATAAAAGCAATTTCTATCCGATTTAATCGCTTATAATAGTTGTTTATATAGTTACATCAAAATAGTTGCCTCTCGAGGCATTCAAAGTCTGCAATTGGAGGAGCAGTCATATGATCGATGATGGCAAAAGAACATCAAAACTGACGCATAAGCGCTTTACATTTACTCGATACGTTATTTAGTTATCTTTATCTAGCTTCGTTCAGTTGACAACATTTTTTAGATGTATATAGAACCGCGAACTTTGTTCCTGTTCGACAAAGTCCGAATCCGTTTCATTTCGTTTTAGTGATTCAACTGTCTGGAGGTATTAACGAATCGCTCGCAATCGGCTTAGCTAATTTAGCGGCGGCGATTTTGTATTAGTGATCATGAATAGTCGCTTAAGTCGTAGTCCCTAATCCATATGTCTGGCTGTCAATTTAGTCTTTGTATGTTTTTCATTTGGCTTGTTTTGTAGCAAGCAAAACAACGTGACCAACAACCTGTTAGACCTGTCGGACTTCGATACTCTGAGTAATAACAGTAGCGGCTACGATACCGGGCCGATACTCGAACTGACGCCCAATCTGGCGAACGAGGATACCCTCAACTCCAATCTGAATCCAGCGGCAATGCCGTTTACCCCAATGGGGTTCGCCGCCGCTAATGTCAATGTCAATCCGTTCCAAGACAATTTCATCAACAAGCCACAGGATAACAACCAAGTACCAGGTATGTAAGCCTGATCTCTATTGTAGCGTTTTTAGAAGAAAAATAGAATTATGATTTTATGTTTGGAAACTCTGCATGCTATAACTAAGTAAACTAATATATCACTTTTTAACTGAAAATACAGGATACGGATAACAGACTCTAGTGTAAATGCTGTCTCTCTTTTTCTCCGCAGATCTACTATCATAAGGTGTCTCTTAAACGTTCCCGGACGAACAGAGAAAGAGCAGTTGGGCAACTGATAACCGAATTGCTCATAGCGAGCAATAGCTATATTCGGAACGAGACGTTGTTGTTTATGATAATGTAAATAACCGCCGTCGCGCGACGTATCATGTGTAAAGGGGATATCTCGGTGAACGAGGACGCAAGGACCATCCCCCAAGCCCCACAATTATGCTGAGCTCTGAGCGTCATCACCGGGAAGAAAAAAGTGTAAAATAATATATAATGTTAATTAATTATTATTGCGTAACAGCAAAGTGTGGACACTCAATCTGTGTGTCGTAGTACGCTATTAGGAAAATAACTTTCTTAAGGAAAGGGGTTGAGGCCTGTGTTTGTAACACATCATTTTCGGATGTTCATACACGGACGTATTTTACGATAACGAATCGACATGAAATTTATTTTCTCTCACATATATACACGAACACACATGTATACACGATTTCGCCCTTACCACACACGTATATGTGTGTAGATTACAAGTAAGATTTTTGAGGCGTTAATCAATAGAGATGAGAGAATTGAAAATTACGCGAAGAGAGTAAATGACGAATAAATATAGCACAAGAAACGAAAGAAGAAGAGGGATAAAATAGAAAGGAGTCAGATCAAACGCTGAGAACGTATCTGCCAAAACGACGGATTAGAGAATGTCCCTAACATATAAGAGATAACGTAGCATGGTACTATCTTATAACAATTTCACAAGCGGATCTAAGCGCGTTATCGTGTTTCAACATAAAAGACATTCTTGCGGATACGAGATGGGGAAAAGTAGCACGGATAGAGAAAAAGAAAACACTTTTCTTCTATACCAGATTTCGGGGCGTGCGCTCACTAGTCAAGCAATCTTACTGTTTTTTTCTTTTCTTCTTTTTATCGTATTTCATTTCGAGGGCCTACTTAACATTGGTATATACTCTAGGTATTCGCTAGACTTCACTATCGTTACGTTTTTTTTTTTCGCGGATCGTGCATAAATTCTCTAGCCTGTGATGATGACGATGACGATAACGCTGGTTGCTTTGTGAGATAGCCGCTGCATAAGTTAACGGTGAGTGACGATCTAGTAACGTTAATTGTAAGAATTGTTACGCGAGAGATACTACAGATGGGATTTAACCGCATTTTATTCGATAAAGGTGAATACGATCGATACTGCAACGTTAATGCATAACGCAAAAGTGAATATTGGTGCAATGTCCAAAAAATGCGAGTTCTACTTGTCATTATTTGCAACATAAAAATATTATGAGACGTGAAATATATCGGTAGCATGCTTTATATATTTTGCGCTCGCCCTATTTCACGATATCACGTAGAGTTCGACGACAGATTATTTATAACGAGGATAGAGAAACGGACATTTCTGTTATCCTAATTTTATTCGGAAAGCACGATCGAGAAAAACGATTATATCGACGTTAGAGGAAAGATAGGATTAGTGTACAGATTGTTTGTTATTGAATTTTTCTCGTATATTTGCGCGAGAAATTTATCCTCCTTTTTTCCCCTCGCTCTTTACTTTATTCGCATTTTATCATAATCGGCGTAGATTTATCGAATTGCATATAATATAAAATTGAAATCTTCTCGTTAACATCGTTTTCTGTTTAAGCTCGAGATTTTTTCCTTATTCGCATTTGCAACTTGTTTTTCGGGCGTCGAGAAAAAGTCTCTCGTCCACATATATAATCAATATATTTTCTTATAAACGATTAATATATATTTTTACCGAGAGTTGTTGGAGCGAGCGTGTTTATACAAAGTTGCATCGCGAGTCACTTGTTCATACGTCCCCGATGACTAAAAATGTCCGATCACTAAAAAGAAAATAAGCAGAAAAAGCGTATACACACCCCGAAACCATGCAAAGTGACAGATTTATTGACACGTTTTATCGCCCGTTCTCACACGAGAATTTGTCTCTGCGTTTGTCCTTGTAAAAATTTCAACGCTGTAACGAACCCGATTCGTTACAACTTGTTGTATGAAACTTATTTATATTAGTTCTTCTTTTTCGACAATATTTATTAATCGTTTGGACACCGTATATTACCCCTGCGTCACGTGTACACTTATACTATTTTTATTAGATTTGGTTGAGATTCTATTAAAAACTATTCTATAATATATCTAATAATAATGGTAATTAAATAGAGTACGAGAGAATGTTTCTAAATATACGATAACGAAGAAAAATGCTAAATATCATCAGTCATGTCTAAAGAACCGGATACTTCATATTGTAAAAAATGCTTGTATGTAATAAATACTTAATACTGAAAAAAAAAAATCCAAAATGTGTGCCGATTTTTTGCCTGCTCCTTCCTCTTTGCTTCATGATACTTGTACATGATTATTCTGTTTAATATATCGCTTCGCACTGGGGAACATCAGTGATTCTACCTAAAGTATATCAACTGCAGTTGTTGCAGCAATTTATAACGGTACTCTGTAGCGCAAACTCTTCTCGCCGCACTATAAACCTTTACCTTACCGAAACTAACAGATCCTCTCCTAGTAATGTCGACTTGCAAACCTCACGCGGTGAAATACGGCACAGCCACCGAGATGCATCGTGGATGCAACTCGTCCCTCGAGTCTCACACTTGCAAAAACTAATGCTTGTACCTTCGTGCCTCTCGTGAATACGATGCTGCTTCTTCCTTTCTAACATAGAAAGTAGTTCCCCTGTGTTAGACGTTTCCTCGCGTGTTTCTGCCCTTTGGAGTCTCTTCCTCCTCAATTATTCATTGTTATCTCGAGAATCGTGTTCAACGGCACAACGGAGACGATTCCTTTGTCTTTCTTATCGCGACAGCTTGAACTCTTTTATTTTGTAAAATCATTTTTATCATTGTTAATAAAATTAACCCATAGTAATTAATGAAGTAATTTATATATAAGATGATTAGAAATCTACCAACTGAATATAAGTATGCGGAAAATCAAGGTAAGATCTTTATTGTTACAAGTTGTTTTCATCTTTTATGTAAAATTAAATTCATTGTTATAATATATCAAGATTTTGTAAAATCAATATTAAATCTTTGTTTATATCGCTAATATGGAAATAAATGGAACTCAGATTTTTCTGCTATGTAACTATATGCTAGATAAAATTTCAATAAATAATTGATAATATAGAAAATAAAACCATTTGGAGAATAATGATGTTATACAAACACAACTTTCAAACAGCACTGAAAAGCCCATTTCGAGGGAGTTAAGACATATCTCCGCGTGAACCGGCAGTAACGCCGTTTAGCAAATTTACACGATGCAATTATCTGCTTGTCTGCGCAACCGTCGTCACGGTTAATGTTAATGCCATTAGGTGTATAACGGCAGCTGGAAAAGCGGACAGAATTATTTGTTTACTTCATTTCTTCGCGAGGGAGCCGAGGCAATGGGAAAGGTTGCAGCCTCGGGGGTTCATAATCCGGCGCTTCATCGGCGTAAATTAATTAATCAAACGACGTAATACGCAGGCTTCTTTTGCCACGTTATTACGGGCCGTGGAGGTGAAAAGGATCGCCTCTGGGCAAAATGAAGATTTCGGATACGAGAGCAGCATCCTGCGGATTCAACGTTCCAGAAAATTAAACCGCGGCACGAAATGAAACTTTTACACACTGTTTATCACTCGTAATTTACAATATATCTACATATATTATGTATACACATATCATTTTGACTTTTAACTTATATAAATGTTAACTAATTTACCATAAATAATAATATCGTTTTCGACAACAATATTTATACAAAAACAAAAAATATTTTATAAGAAATAATTTCCAAATAGGTAACATTAAAAATAGAGTTTATATTTGATTGCTAAAATTTAAAAGGCTTTGACGACAGAATAAATGTACTAATTGATTATATACGGTAACAGTAATTCGAAAGTAAAAGAGTAACGATGTAAAACTTGTGAACCAATTTTCAGCCCGACGCAAATAGTATTGCTCGTGCAATTAAGGCGGACGCGGGACACGCAGTAATTCTTCGTTTAGCAAATCCGCGGTATTAATTTCGTAAATGAATTTCACGTAGCCACCGCGCAACGGGGAACACGCATTCGCTTAACGACGGGGGTAGCTCACGAATATTGTAATTTATGAACGGAAGAAGTATCTCCTCCATCGTGACGTTTAGTTTCCATACGCGATTACGTGTTTTTCTCCTGGCACGCAAATTTTCAACGAATGGGGGCTCAGGTGTCCAATTATTTTTTAATCCTAGCTTGTTATTGCGTTACGAGAATTATATAAGAATATTATAATATTTATTGTATATATATCTTTCTCTTACTTATTATTTATTAGTTGTTAAGAATTATTCTCTCTTTTGGTATAGATATGGTTAAATTAATTGAATTTTATTGTACATATATTTCTTATCAATCCTACCCCGATTCCTATATATACTTTCATACTTTCACAATTGCCGTTTAGGCATTTAATCTCTACTTGTTTTACTAATTGGTTAATTATATTCTTTTTTTTAATATACCCCGGAAATGTGCCAAACGTTTGCACATTCGAGGAGAGAAGTGTGACGAGAGGGGGTGGTTGCGAGCTTCCTTGGACCGGCACATTTGTGTTGCAGTCGGGGAAACGGGCGAGGGGGACGAATGACGGGCCCCGTAATTTGCGGGTTGTAATACCGCGCCCGTCGTTTGTAACCTGTTCGAGACACGTAAGTACAGCCAAGAGAACAGCGCCGGGGAGAGAAGTAACTACGTAACCGCATCGTCTCATTGAGGGGGATGTTTTCCCGGTTCTGAAACGGATGTAACTACTACCGCCCGTCTATGTGGCACCCTCAGAAAACGCATAGGGGTACTCGATCACCGCTTGCTTCATTCTATTTGCGGGACTGCGGCCTTCGGGGTTTCGCTTAAATAATATATTACAAGCGGCTGCTTAACGTTACGCCATCCGGCCCCGGCGAACTGCTCATAGTTATGATCCGTCTGCAATTAATTGCTTCTTAGGTAGCTGCCGTCTTAAAAATGATCGAAGAAGCGTGAATAGAAAAGATATCCTATGCTTTTATAAAACTAAGCTATCTGGACAAAATAAGTTAATTGAATTATTAACTGAATATTAACTGATAATAGTGATAATTAATGTAATCTCTCATTTTTGTAAGATAGCAATTGATCATGAAAATGGGAAATTATTCATTAAAGCCAGATATTTAATACAGAAACACACATTCTAAATAATTCAAGCTTAAAATAAAATTTAATTGATATAATAAATCGTAGCAAGCGTGAATGAGAGTCAGTGGTTTAAAATTTGGCATTTATTCCATGAATTCTGGAAGTTACAGCGAGATATATGCTCATTACCTGTCCGGTTTAGAGAAAATGAAGGTCAGGTAAAGAGAACGGCGAGGTTTGGGACGCGGATCTCAAAAGATTCAATTCCGCGCTTCCGGTTTATGTGCATGCTCGATTTAGCGTGTACCTCGACGAAGGAGGCGAAAAGGATGCAGCTTGGTTCGAACGGGATGCATCCATTTTGCATGGGTCATAAGGCCTTCTTGCACGCGCAATGCAGATGAGAAAGAGAGAGCGAGAGAGAGGGACCCCAGGACTCCTTCGCCAAGGTTACTGCACTTTGGGGACGAGTTATCCTCCCCATCAGCTACCAGAAATTCTCGCTCGAGCGTTCTCCGAGCGAATTCCCAAGAGAGAAGCGCGAGCTCCTTTCGCAAGGAGCGCTTTTGCAGCTGCGAGATAATGCTTCACGACGATTTCTGGATGTGTGCTCATAAATGTATATTCGTAAATAAATTATTAAAAATATTGAACATACTCAATAATTATTAATTTCAGTATCTCTTTCGTAAAATGTCTTGCTAACTAAGAGAAAATAGTAAGCTTATACGTTTTTTATAATCATATGTTTAAAGATTTTTTTTCTTTGACGATAACTAGTTTTGAAATGGACATTCTCTCGCAGGTTACTGTTTGGCGCACCTGCAACATTCTTAGATGCCTGATGTGCACCAATTAGGAAGTAAGAAGAAATTAACTCTGCAGTAAGAAAATAAACTCGTGAAAAACGCAGGCAAAAAATCCACAGTCGCATCCTCGAAGAGAGTGCTCGAAAGCGAAATAGCGAGCGAAAGAAGGGCGAGGTGAGAGAAAAGGTACGACCGAACAAAAGCGAAGGTACCAAAGGGGAAGGAAGAATTGGATTCGTGGATGAAGACGCAAAAGGAAAAGCACCGCTTTATGAAAGCATATTTCTGTCCTGCGCCACGTGGACAACACTTGTCCCGCAACCCTAGAAAAATGTACCTGCTTCCTGCGGGTTGGGAGACAACGACGATTGCAGAATGATTGACCACAAGAAATTACTGGCAGTGATATCGGAACGAAATGTTTCGATCCTATCGTCCGGTCGGGCTACTCCATGCTTTTTAATCGCGCCGCGTCTGAGATGTCTTTTTCTACTGTCTCATCTCTTTTCTCTTTTGGTGTAATAAAGACTCAATGTGCCTTGACTCCGCAATTTCGCAGACGAGGTATTATTTTGCGCTTTATTCGAAAATATTATTATACAGTATAGAATTATAGCTAAGTTATAATTAGCAATCATTGAATTAATTATCAATAACAGTCTGTTATTGATAATTAATTTTTTGTCAGTTTCTCAATTGAATCGCGATTACAAATATGATGTACCTTAATAGATGTCAAATTGATTTTGAAGATTTATTTGTCAAAAATTATATTAATCACATTTTAAAACTTGTTTCAGCATAGTTTTTTCTTTTTGCAGAAAGACGATTATAAATATGAGCTTAACAGATTTGAGAATTGAATGGAAAAATACTAATTTTCAAACCAGACGAAAATGGTGAGAAAGAACTTAGACAGGCATTATACATTCATATCCTTCCGATTCGCGATTGTCTTTCCACCAACCTCGGCACGCTGAAGTACTTTCCCAAGCCCGATATATGAATCCATTTGCACTTATTAATGCCTTTTTATTGGAATTCCGGTGTACCCAAGCGCGTCGCGACGCAGTAAAAATGCACACGTAAAAGCCGGGAAAGTATTATCATTTTTCGTCAAAATCTATCATGCATTATTCAAGCCTCTCGATTGGAATCGCTTTCAAACTACCGTAATTTTCTTACCTACAATAATAATTTACTTTTGCTACTCCTATACGTGTGAATCGGTGTGAATAGTTTGCCCTGCGTATCTATCATTATTAAAATCGGAGGCAGAGAGTTCTGCCAGCAATGGGTTAAAGGAAATTCTCGCGGGATTGTGCCGTGCATTGCTTCGAGATACATTGTCCAAGAGAAGGGAACGAAATACATACCACGAACAGAGGAGAAAGCGAGAATCGGGGTTGAACGGCCGTTTGCAAAATTATCGGGTGGAACGAGGGAAATCGGACGCAATCCGCGTGTGACCGCCAGCCGCAAATGCCGGATGCGACTCGCTCCTTGTCGCGCTCTCGCCGCGGCGATATACGTGCTTCCTGCTTAGTCAGGATCTCCATCTGCTCGGCCCAGCTCATCGGAAATCATTGCCACGCCGCCAATTGTCAGCCGCCAGCACGTCGGATTGGCTCCGATCCCAATACAACCGATTCGCGATTCTGCCCGGCACGATCGCGTTATCCGGATTATCCGCGGTCGCGCCCCTTGAAATACCAGTACGTGGAGAAGTTTCGGATTTCGGGTGCTGACTTTTCGAGTAAACTCGGCGCGGATTCGAGCTCGCGGATTTTCCAAGTTAGAATCGGGAAAAGAACTTGATATATATCCATAGCCCGTAAAAATAAATGCACCGCGGTTAAAAGTGTGTTAACTTTTAAGACTGGAATGTTAATGTTTCAAATTGGTATTTGCTACATACAACTGAAAATTCGGTACATTTATACAGTGACAATCAGCGTCTTGTTTTTAAAAGTTTTGAAATGAAAAATTTTGAAAATAAATCTAGAATTTGTAGCGTCTCGGGATTTCGACGATTGCAGTGGAAATCTTTTATCGCGCGTAATTTATATATAGAGTTCGAAGACCGTACAGAAAATTATCGACAGGAGCGCAACCGCGATAAATCCAGATTTAGAAAATTCAGATTTACAGAGTCGCGGGCGCGGCGGGGATGTAAAGGGCCGCACGAGCTCGCCCCATAAATTCGAAAGAAAAAGGAGAACAATGCGCGCGGGGGAGCGGTGAGCGGCCTCGTCGAAACTTGGGCGAAGTTAGTTTCTCACGATTAAGGCTTACTGCCTCTTATACCGAGCACGCTGTTCCTGTATCTCGCTTCCGGTATCTCTCACCGAGAGACTATCGCACACCCGGAGAGGATCTCGATAGCGCCCGCTCGGTTTGGCCGAATGAAATTTTAATTTTTGATAAGGCACCATCCGCGCCACACACCCGCGCCAGTTCTCTCTGGGCTCTTCCCTCCGCTTTCTTCCCCGCCGCGCGACTCGAGCAACCTGGCGTCGGTTTCGAGATATTAAATATCGCCGGGAACGCGCGGTGCAGCAGCGTGGAGAAATTTCGCGAAACGGCCACACGGACAGCCATTGTGAATCTTTTAAGGCTGCTCGGAGGTCAAGCTGCATGCATACTTATACCAAAAGAGACTAGTTTCCGTAAGGTACGTTACGGTCGGTTACACCGAAAACTCTTCGGTTAATTTCAATTCGAGATCACTTTTTCTTTTCTAGACTACTTCACCTACAACTGAAACGCTTTGATTGCAAGAAGCGACGTAAAAGTAATCTTTGTTAAATGGTTTAAATGTATGTTTTACATATAAGCAATTTTACCTACTTATACGTTTAATTTTTACACGCCCCACATATATATGCAATTCTTTAAATAATTAATGTTTTAAAATGTTTACAATTATGAAGATTGCTATTTAATGAGTAACGTCTTACTACCTGAGATAATTAATCATTTCTACATTAAACCTTCTCCTCTATCTATACGAATTCTAATCAGCTCCAAGCCATCGGATAGCGGTTGACAATACGGTAGGGGTTCCGCTTGTCACGAAACGTGAAGAATGGCAGAGGGTGGCTCGTAACAATAATGCTAAGGTGAGTAAATGGGAGAAGAGAAGGCGAGAGAGAGAGAGAGAAAGAGAGAGACAAGGAAAGACAACGAGGAGCAGAAGTAGGTATTCCATGGCATGTGGTTGCACTCGTACAATCAACGAACGAAGGCAAAACACACGACGCAGGGTGACGGAGAGGGATGGAAGAATACTACCGCGGAAGGCTTCCCGTTGCGGGAGGTAAGCCGAGAGGTGAAGGGTGGCGGGGCAGTGCGTTACGCCATGTGTGAAATTACAATCACCCATCCCTAATGCCCTCGCTTCAAGTCAACTCCGTCCCCGCGCACGTCTCACGGACACATAAAGTATACGGAGTGTTTCGAAACTCGTGCGAGCGTCGAACGCATGCCCGCAATAATTAATTAGTGTCACGTAATGTGGCATATTAATTTTTTCTTATCTATGATTACTGAAACAATCGCGCATTTTCACATTCAAGTAACTTTAACATTCAACATTGATTTATATAAAATTGTTATTTAATTTATATATAATTATACGTAATTTTATGAACAACATATTGTACAAAATACACTCTATATGTATATGCAGCCCGTGGTTTGAATCTCGCTTGTGTATCCGGCGATGCATCTACACAAGCGGCGACGAGAGACGTATATGGCAAAGGTTTGGCGCACCGGCTCTTCTTTTTGAAGTATTTGGTAAACTTTGACGTGTAAACCTGTCGAGGCAACCTTCTCGCTGCGGCCGCTTATGTGGTAGCTCGGAAATATAATCGTTTAATGTCCGCGCAACACGCTCTTGAGATGATCGTTGTGCGGACTAAGAAATTTACACAGCCGCCGCCTTTCACGCCTGCTATTAATTCGCCGCTCGGGCGCACAACGGTTAATCCCGTCTCTTTCTTGACAGGATTGTGCTGTAAACTATAAAATTTCTCTCATGTATCTAAAAGTGGTCGTGTATATATGTTTTTTTTTCGTCAAATATATCGTTCAATATATCTTACTTTTTCGTTTCTCTACGTATATAAGAAAAAAATATGTACCCTTCTCATTTGCTATGGAAAAATTTTGTAGCAAAAATATTTGCGAGAGAAGACAGACTATCTTCTGCTTGATTGACACGGATCATAAATGCGACGTGGACATTAAAGCGGCAATTTTCCGAGCAATTTCATCTCGCAGGTGCGTAACGAAGTGCACATTTTCCTGACAAAAGGCGATGGAAGATCGGAGCGACGAGAGCGAATTTCTGCGCGCGTATGATATTAATGTTGCACGGTCCGATTTCTACCGGGTGAGCAGTTGATGTGTGTACGTTGTGCCGTTGCCGGAAATCGTCAGCGCACGAATGAGATTAATAAATATTAGAGGGAGATAGAGAGAAAGAGAGGCGAGAGGAACGTGCTCCTGGGATGCGCGTGATTTAAAAAGGCGGCCTACGGGAGGCTTTTTTAATAAATAAGCCGGCTACACAAAATTACTTGGGAGATTGTACCTTTTTTTCACGGACCGCTGGGTAATCGTTCCTCCTGGCTCGGTCCACTCGTCACGCGGAATAATTAATAAGCCCGAAACGGACAGATGCGACCGGATGAAAACGATGGAAATGCCGACGCGATGCGACGTGTATTTAAATGTCCAATCTAGCGAGATTCGTCTCAATAAATTTTCCCAGCTCAATCGACCGGCTTTACTTTTTAAAATCCGTCGAACATGCTGAATGGGACGATAAAATGCAATTTCTATCGACAAATGTATACAAAGTTGTCCTAGTATTGGAAAATGTTTTGACAAATTCTTTTGCGTACACACAGTTTTGCACTTAACGAAAGATGTATCTATTATGTAAAAAATATATGCGATAATAAATCAGCATATATATATATGTAACCATTAACTTTTCAATTAACGCAAAGATTAATATTAGATATCGATATTCTATAATCGGCAGTTGAATAAGAAGCAACGCAGCTAAAAAAATCGAGATAAAAGATGCAACAATTTCGAGATAGGCTTCTATTGGTATTGATTTTTGCGTACTTGTCGTAGTAGCGCGTGACACGACCCAGAGCAATTCACTTTTGCACAACCCTCCCTTCTGACAAGTACACAATTACACACGCGGTTCTTGTCACGCTTTCTGAAGCCATTGTCTATTACGATCGTTAACGAGCCTTCGATCACCTGGCAGAACGCCTCGCTAATCCACCGTAAGTTTTTTTTTTTAATTTTTCGATTACTTTGCCTTCCCCAGCCCTCGTTATGCGTCGTCGCTTGGTTTGATGCAATTATTTCTTTTTTCGACGATATTTCCATTTAAATGTTTCGAATTTTATTACGAAACTGTAATAAAGTATTACGGAAAATAATCCAATTTTATTATCAAAAATTTCTATCATTTTATTTAATTGCCGCTAAGTGTAAGTATCTTATTATTAGTGACAAGCGATTTTCTCGATAATTATTCATCGCTGTGCCGGGATATTTAAGTATTCGTTGAGGCATATTCTATTCAGAAACTTTGCAAACGGGCGTCCGCTGAATTTATTATTCAGGAAAGCACAGCGCGGAGAAAACCGGCAACGGATTTGCTATAATTATTGGGTGCGAAAAGTGAAAACGCGTGTACACATTGCGAGCCAGACAGCAATGAGGGGATGCTAAGGCAACTTTCTAGACACTGATTAATCCACAACTCTGCGAAATTTAGAGACTAAATTCGCGGCCGCTTCAAAGGTTACGCAATGGTTATGCAACTTTCTACGGCGTATTTCCTTTGATCCGGGTTTCAGGAGCTTAGCTCGGATTTCATTGCTTTATTTTATAACGTGAAACGTCAGTTCAAAAGCAAAATTAAATCTTAAATTAATTTATACAAACGTAACAGCCAATTTGAATCAATAGAAACGCAAATAATATTATAGTCAAAAAATAAAAATCTAATATTATGCTTTTTAAATTTTACTTTTTTGCACTTTTTATCTTTTTTATTGTAAGAATTAAAAAAAATACAAGAAAAAGCCATATAATAGTCTTACTTTATCGGAATATTTTATCTTGCATTTCTTGCAAAGTGAGGACCGAAAGAAAGATGTTTGGGGGTGCCCACGTGCGCTTCGACGTTCCTGAAAGTTACCCGGTGGGGGACAAGGGGTTGCTGCTGCCGCCGACCAATGGAGGGTGCGCGTGCCCGAGAGAGAGAAAAAGAGAGGGACTCGCAGAGGGGTTGCGGGAACGCGGTGGCGTCGTCGTTTGGTAGCGCCGCGACGCCCTCGACGCGAACTAGACGCTCTCTGTGCACGGCACCCCTAAACTCCATGGTATTTCTAACCTAACCACCCTCGCGCACCACCCCGTTCGTGCTCGCGTGACGTGTGTGTTCCGTGGCGCGCTCCGTTATACCGTTTCCCTTCTCATTCCCCGGCGCAGTACGCGCGTTATCCTTGTTCCGGAAGGTTCGTTGCAACCAGGTGCAAAGGGAGAACAGTGAGAGCTGAGAGGGTGGTGAGAGAAAGAGAAAGAAAGCGAGACAGAGAGGGGAGAGAAGCCAGCTGGCTCCAGGCTGCTCGGCGGGAGTCCTTCGAGGGTGGAAAACGGCTCGGACTTCGTTGTAAGTATTTTTGTCGCTATATACTATTAACTTCGCGAGTAATAATGCTTCTCGAAGAAGAACGGAGCTGTTCAGAAGCTCGTGGAACAACATTGTCTCGAATGACATGGTCTCGCGAGCATCCTTGCGAGAGATGGGACTCGATCAACCCCTTCGATTTCCATGTTACGTGCTGCTATATATGATGTAACGTGATGTTAAAATCTAACGGCGTAGTATGTCGTGCTTTTCTATCGCATCTTTACACGAGAAAATTTATTTTAACCTTTGCGTAAGAATCACTTACTTCTATAAATAAGTAGATATATATACAAATTTAATCAGCAAATATATATTATAAATAAATAGGAATGAATTCAATTAAAAATAATATAAATCTCCTTTTCTTATCGATGCAGAACCTGATCTTGATGATTTTGTTGTGTTGATTCGATAAGTTGATTGCCTATAATTGACATTTTTCTTGTTCAAATATCTTACAACTATATCTAAAGTCGGTCGAGAGCCGTCAGCTGTCTCTTGATAATACAAATTCCACACATTCCTCGTTCACGCTTTTATAGCTGTCGGTGCGAGCTTAAATCTTTTTCTGGCTATAGAGCGATAAGTGTGTTCCGGTTATTGCGAGAGGTAATTCTCGCCTATTGTTCTCGCGCACCGCTGATAAGCACAGAACGCTTTTTCTTTTTCTACGTGATGAGAATTCGCGCCCAACAACCTGCCAGCATTACGATCTGACCTATAAAGGTCTGGCTTTTTACTTCTTTCTGTCGCGTTTTCGAAACGATCGTATAAAAAGTTGCGACCACCACCACCAATATTAAAAAGCATGACGGATATATAACAGTACTATATAGCCAACTGCTGAAGGCCAATGTTCCTGGTTATACGTAAGATATTTACTGATCTATAAAGTCTTGTTTATATGTGTCCTAACTTTCGCTATACGAAAGAATAAAAATAAAATTGGCATCCTATATTTTTAAACGCTTATTTTTATATTATTTAATCGCCATAACTCTTCCTGAAATGTATCGAGAATTTTCTAAAATTCTAAAATTTTTCGGGAAGAGATCCAGAACTCTGTTAATTATATCAAAATTCCGGAAATAAAATGCTAATTGCATAGAAGTGAAATGTCGTTCTACACGAAGGGAGATTGTCACGACTAATCATTCGCAATCTAGTTACCAATTAGTCCTTGACAAGACACTTGTCACGTGTAATTACTGTACGTATAGGTATGCGGGAGGATTGTATGAACGAGAAGTCGAGCGGCGTCGAGGAGGACGTAGAATTTCATATATTTTCGTTGCGGCAGGTCGATACGCCAAAGTTCCTGCAGTGGTCCTCGCGAGTAAGTACTTACCAGCACAGACGAACTCGATACGGGCGGAAATAAATCTCGGGCGCGGGGTCTCGATCCGAAGATCGATTTCGTGTAATATTTAAGGATCGTGCGCGTGAAGGCAGGCAAGAGCGGAAAAAAGACCCCATTGCAGTGCGCAGTTTTCTCCTTTCCTTACGTTTCTCACTTAAAGCTCTGGGATTTCGCGTATCTATCGTTCGTGGACCGAACAATGAAATCGATACGAAACTCATGTCACGTTTCTCTTTCCTCGATGAGCTTTTAATCCTCCGGGCTCGCCTGATAGCACGCGCTATCCTAATATTTAAAGTGGCCTAACTTAGGAAAAAGAATAATGTGAGCGTTTCATAAATCAAGATTTATACTGTCCAGAAAAATAAGCTTCGAAAAAAGGGAGGCTCTCAGTTTAAAAGAACAGTTTACTTTGTACAAGTTGTTATTCTCCTCTTTCTAATAAAATTTTTGCGCGATTCTATACTAATTTTAACGCAATAGTTTTTCAACGAACTTTAAATAAACGATTATTCGTCGCGTTCTCAATTCCGCGATTTACATCCTTCGTGTCTCCTAGCATCAAGCCATTCGAGCCGCCCTCCATTCATATCTCTAAAATTCTTGTTCGTAAAGAGGAGGCTCGCAGCAGCAGGTCGCGAAACCGCAGAGAGAGAAAGAGAGAGCCGAGGTAAATAGATCATTTGCGAAACGACGAGGCGCGAAACCGAGAATAAGCGGCGACAGAAAAGAAACAACAGAGGGAAAGAGGAACGAGAACAAAAGCCGACGAAAAGCGAACCCTCCATTCCCTCCCGGTCTCGCCGGTACTTTTCGTTTTTCTTGTTTTCTTCCGAAGAGTAGAATGCGTGTCTCGCGCAGATACGAAGGTACACACCTGTGCATTATTATTTTCCCTCCGCGTGTTCCGCCGCTGCAGATGGCAGCCTTCACGAATTTTTTTTTTTCTTCACTGTCGTTCCTTCGTTTCTCGCCGACTCGCGTCTACGTTGCTTCTTCCTTTGTCTCCTTGGAAACCTTGCGGTAGTTACGCGACGTTCGGTCCCGCTGCTCGGCAAACGCGAAGGATACCAGTAGCGAAAGAGGGTGCGCAGGGGTTGGGGGGGCGGGTGCGAGAGGATACGGTCCAGGAACGTGACTTGGATGCAATATTTAAAAGCGGCGCAACGTCAATACTCTCTCTCATCTCCGCTTGCTCTTTCTCGCCGTCTACGCGCCTCCGCCGAGCCTCCCTTCGAGGTCGAGAGAAGAGAGAACCGTCGGTTACTCTAATACGGCACTGAATCGGCCCCGTGGTCTGGTCTGACCTTAACCCGGCATCATCCCCTTGTTCGACGGGGAGGGTTTCCCCCGTGCGTCGCGCGCCGTTTCCTGAATTTCGTTTCGGCGCTTCGACGTATGGGGAATTTCGGTGAGGACGAGTTCCGAGGCCGGCATGAACGAAGGGGATTTCCGGGTGTACTTAAGACCACCGTGGATCGTGAATGCGCTCTTTGACTGCCGTTGGTCAAAAGGCTACTTAAACCTAGTCTACTCTACACGGTTGCGTCGCGTGTCGTCAAATGTCTCTTTGAAAGCTCTCTTGCAACTTTACCCTTCGGCTAAATACGTCATTAGCGGATGTAAATGTGGCCGTACAAATAATTCTTGAGATATTCTGTATATGTGCATTATATTAATAAGAAGAGAGTTGACGTTTATTTTTATTGAATTTTTCCTCTTTAAGAAATACGCGGAGCGAACATTTACGCTACGAATTATGCAAAAATTGAGGACATAATACTGCAGCCATCGATGGTATTATAAACGCACGAATATTTTATCATTTCCCGACGTGCCTCTATAATTTATTGCTAATGTCTTCCTGCACTGCCGGAAAGTCATCCTCGCACCCTTCTGTAAGCAGCGAGCAGCGAAAACGAATGAGAAACCAGCAGAGAGAGAGAGAGAGAGAGAGAGAGAGAGAGAGAGAGAGAGAGAGAGAGAGATGTACGAGCGGTGATATAACGGCGAGAAAATGCAGGAAGTTATGACAATTATGAGGAGAGGCGGGGAAGGAAGAGGCGTCTGGTTGTGCGACGGCTCGTGAAATGAAATCGGAGCGGAGGACGATCGTTTATAAGTTCGACAGATGGAATTCCCCCATCGCCGTTTTTACTCCCGCTATCACTCCCGCGGCATTCTTTTTGCAGCAACAAACCCCTCTCTACAATCTAATTAGGATATCTGACAGGAAGATAGAAATGAATATCCGATAAAAATCCCTTTTGACATGTTCGGTCGTCGACGACACATTCGTCTGGCGCTCCACCATTCGATTTAAATCAAATATAACAATATAAATTATTTATACTAATTCAATTTTCTCTCGAAAATAACTGATTTAATATTTAATTTATGTATTCATTGAAAATAGATATTCTATTTATTTCAAAACGCGCGCGCACGTACGAATGTCTTTTTAAAGAATATATACTTTTTGCACCTATTTTTAATTTGAGAAATAAAGGTGGATGGATATTAACTTGGAAGAATCCCAAGGCAATTCTACCCGCTCGCCAGATCTCTCTTTGCACTTCGAACCTTCGGGAGCCTTTGATGCTGCAAGGAAGAACACGTCTCGGCGTGTCCTTCCTTCCTTCTCCAGTAAATTCGCGGGGCAATCCAAAGTGGCGTATGCAGGTCACGAAGAAGATCCACGTTCGTGCACCCAAGGTTGATATACGACCTAATTAAGAGAAAACTATAAAGTTTCTCACGTCATCGCCACTGACTCTCGCGCGCAATACTCTCTTTATTAATTGCATTCTAGTCTCATTCCTCATATAACACTTTTCAATTTAATAGATTTTTTAAATATTTATAATTGTAAGGCGCTTTTAGAGATAAATTCTTATTATTGGACAAGTAAATTTGTCTTTGCCAGAACAGATGTCGGAGTAATTAATTTGTCGTGAGCTTTATTATCGCAATAAATCGTCCCGACGTGAATTAGGAAATCCTTTTATAGCTGATTAGCGTCGATTAAAGTAAATATTTAACTCGCTTTGTGTTAATCGCTAAGTAGGGCTGTAGAAAGGGGGTGCCGTAACGCAACCCCCCCATTGAGTCGCGACGGGAGCTGGATTTATGGTGGCCGTTGCGAGATTCGCCTTTTCGGAATTTCGTAAAATTTACAAGCTTTATTCCTTTAACAAAGACGACGGGCCGAACTAAAAAAAATGCGAAGACAGGAGGTGTTGAAACGCTAATATTTCCTTCTTCCCCAACAACCCGCGACTGTCGGTTGACTTCGAGGGTAATACCTTATCTAACATTTCCGGGAAAGAAACTCTTTATCTTTGACGAGAATCGCGTGTATGTTCTGCGAGTGTCGCTTTCGTTTCGCCTAAAAGATTTGAAATATATGATTTAAATTTTTGATTGATATATGAAATATACGACTCGAATTTCATTAATGTAAAGTGTACATACATTAGAGATTTTTGGGCATTTATCTGATTTACATTTTGAGAAAAGTAACACACACACACACACACACACACACACACACAATGTGTAAAATATATAAATAAATAAAAGAACAATATATGTAATAATTTTTATGGAATTTTATGGTATTTTTATGGATTTGTTAGCGTTAGTACTATCTGCACACAGGTCTCTCTCGAACCACTGTCGCCTAAGTGTCTCGGGCTTATAGCGGCGTCTTAAAGTGATCTCGAAAGTGATGTTTACCAAAGCTCGAAACATCTTGCACCACGATTTGCATGAGTAGACAGAGTACAGGCGGCGACATAAAAAAAGATATACCAGACAGCTGTTCCGCTATTCAAGCGGTAACACGCGCCATGGTCCGTCGGAATTTCCGTCCTCCTTCGTGTCCTCCTTTTCTACTCGGTTTCGCACCCATGCCCTTGCCCTTGACTTTCTCACCCCCTCTGCCACCTTATCCTCGAGCTTAATTTGCAAAGGAAACGGTCGATGAAGGGCGTGCCTGCTGCGCGTGGAAATTCGTCCGGAGAATGACGAGAGAAAGGGGCAGAAACCAGTCGCGCGCAGCATGCGAGACGATTTCAAACGTTACGCGTTGCGATCTTTTAATCAAATCTTTATACCGCACGTTTCGACGCAGATAACATCCGACGAGTTTCATATTCTTAATATACAGGCGGCGTAAATTGTTTTCTTCGATCCTCCAGCCTTTCGCATTCCGCATTTCCGCCCTTCTATCTCATACTCCTCGCAACCCCGCGGTTCTTCGAATATTGGCGCGATGTCTGTCCATTTTTCCCTCTCCTCCATGTCTCGACCCAACCTTGAACCTTGCAAGGTCTTGTCACGAGGGACGGAAATGCCAGAAATCCTCCTTCCTCATCGAATGATGGTATGCTTATATGTTTCATATAATAACGGATATATATTATGCGAATACCATCAGTCATCGTTTATTGCAATTTGTCGAACACATTGATATGTTAAAACAATTTTTTTATAAAATAGACCTTCAGAATTTTCCTGAAATTTTTTCCAGAATATTTTTCGCTTTTATACGGAGCACCGCGCCTTAAAAGTTGTCTGATTGCGAACCTTCCCCGGCGCTATAAATGCACAGTAATTTAATCTCGTTCAGAAACGCCAAGAAGTTTCGTATCATGTTTCCTAGATTTCCTTTCCCCGGATGAAAAGACCATTTTTCTCGCTCTCTGAAGATATTTAATATGCAAAGTTTTTACATCAATTCTGTTCTCAATTCAATTAAGGCCTTGCGATTACTCATTAAAATGCAAAATCTGTTAGTGAAATATGCATTATGCTAATTTTCTCTGATATATATATATAAGTTGCATTTCTCGTAAATGTTGATATTTCGTGATATAACTCTTGAAGCAGATATAACTACTCTATAGAACTCTATAGAATACACTTCTCGCCCACACCCTTATCTCAGAAACATCTATCACTTCCGAGGCAGATAAATACCCATCTGTTCTTATTTGTACAAGTGTAACGTTGTTTCGCGCAATTGCACGGGGAATCGTCGAGGAACGATCGACAATCTCGAACAATAAGCGTAAATGTATATATTCCGGGCAGATATTAACGATTATTGAGCGTAGGGCCACTTGCTTTGAACGCGAGGGTCCTTCGATAACGAGGCCATAAGGATGCCAAAGGACTGGTTGGAGCCATAGGTTCGCGATTAATTCCGCCTGCAACATGCGCGCACTTGGTTAGTTACTCCATCTTTGGAGGACCTAATTTACGGAACGAACTACAGGTCGTGGCGAAACTTGGTGCTCGCAAGAGGCGACGCTCGCTGGTATCGACTTCAGCAAATTGATGACCCTACGGCAGTATCTATGTAAACTGAAATGGGGGTAAATTATACAAATAACTGTGGGAGTGATAAAAAAATTAATGCTAAAGAAAAGAGACAGAGAGGATTTGAAATCATATACTAGACCTCAGCAAGTGATGTGTTACGTATATCAAAATTAGATGTAATTAAATGTGTTGTAATAATACAAAACAAATTGTTGCTGAATAACGAAAACATGTCTTAATAATTATTAGTTCAAATATTTGCGGGAGAGAAATTGAAATTGTCAATCCTAAAATTCCCCAATTATCTCGAAACTAAACTCCTCGTTTGGATGTCAGCTTTGGGTGATCCCTCGCAGCCAAACTTTCCCGGAGCTCGGTGATGTTTCGCAAAAGTCCGCACGCGATGTTGTGTCGCACAAGCGTAGTAACAAAGCGAGTCTCCCGAGAACTTTCGACGTGGAAATTCAATTTCCATCGCCAGGTTCGCGCGACGTCTCGCGACCTTTCCCTTCCCCCCCCCCACGCTCTCTATCTTTCTGTTTCTTTCTCGTGTGTTCGTCGCCAGCTATTCGCCACTTTTTCGTGGATCTTATCTCGCCCGGGAGACGTAAAACGCCGAGACAGGCGATTTCTACCTCTTTTTCTCCTCGCGCGCGAAGGGTAACAAGAAGTACGCGAAGGGCGAGCCGGAAAGAGCGTATCTTCCTCTCTGTATGAATACTTCGCACCCGGAGATCACGCCGATTCTTAGAGAAAACGGTCGTTGCGGCGAATTCTCATGCGAAATGATAAGGTACGAAGAGATGACTTCTATACTACAATAATTTTTCTCATCGCGTTTAGTACATTGCTCACGAATTGAATATATGAAAAAAAAATTATATTTTACGGATAAAATGTCATTTACCATAAACTTTTACTATAACAAAAATATACTAGCTTTACAATTAGTGTCAAGTATTTATTGATGGCATAAATGTTTCATTTAAAAATGTTTTTACTGCAGTGGATCGTTATAGATACTATGTAATTCGTTTAATGAATAAATACTGTTTTGTATTCTTGTCTGGACCGAAACGAGACACATAAATCACCCCTTTGGAGCAGAAGGTCGAACCGAATCTTTCATTTACCGCAATCAATTCTCGTGCGACAACGCCGGTACAAGCACCATATTTCTACGCCCATTTTTGTCCCCCATTTCGCACAGCTTTCACCCTTACCTCGCCTTATTGCGGCTTGCTCGGGCGGTTTGTATTTGCACTTTGCACCGTCCAAGGACGATACTTAAAGACCGTGCTCTTCTATCGCGACGCTGGTATCTTTGCGAGGTACTAGCTAGCAGAAAGGCTCGCAATCGTAAGTGCGAACGTAGATACATGAGTTACACATAGGTAAAAGAAGATATCGACTCTTGGATATATATGTGTGTGTGTGTGTGTGTGTGTATGTACAAGCGCATATAGGGTGTTCTAACTTGCGCTCGATTTTCTACGCGAAATCTTTAACTTTTTCGAAGCCGATTCTTTCCTAACGAGAGTTTCATCAATCGAAATCTTTTCTCAATTTTAATTACATTTTTAATAATTAATGCTCAAATACAAGTTTAATTAAAACAGCGTCTTTTACCTACTTGTACCCTAAAAATAACTTATTTCTCAGAGGAAAAACTATCAATTCTTCAATATCTGGAAAAAAATGTGATACAAATTGCTCGAAAAATCCGAAAATGACAACGCACCCTGTATATTTATACGGATATATGCCATATGTGTACTACATGCACATGCTGTAAGACCGGTTACAGAAGGATAACACCATTTATGTTCCCTGGAGACCGTGAAGATACGGGGGAGAGACGCATCTCTCCATTTCTTAGTCTACCTTCTTTCCTACTCGTTCACCAAAGCCGAACGTGCGTGTACATTTCTCTTCTTCCTCTGCCTTCGCGGGGATCGCGATCGTTTCATTTATTAGTCAGATACGAGAAGCTGGGGGAGAAAATAAGTGGAATTCGCCGGAACCCGAAATAAATCTGCGTCCTTTTGGAAAGGAAAACGTCTCGTCGATACGAGCAAATGGTGCGATTCGATTAACCGACTTTAGAAATATATCGTTAACGCGAGATATTTAATTCAGACATGGTTTCGATAATTGATTTCGAGAGAAAAAAAAGATATATTACTTTGCTATTATATATCATTTGAATAGCGTATTAATCACTATTTAAATAACATCTATTAATTTATTGCGGTCTCTCTCTCAATAACTTCTCGATTAAATTCATTTGTCAAGAACGTAGAAATGTTTCCATAAAAGAACGCCTATTGATACTTTCAATATAATTTCGAGCGATATCCGATAACGTTTTACGAGGGAACACTTCTCGCGAATCGTGGTACAATTAAATCTCGCAATTAAGTTACCAGCTTTTCGTTACCTAAATAACGCGTTTTACACCGCTCGCCGCGCCGTTTCTCTTTCCGTCATAGTGCCGAAGCAATCCGATCTCGCGTGCAGTTTCTAATATCGACGCGCACTCGAACACATTTTTACTGGACGTTTGGAAGACAGGTGGACGACGCTTTATCGGCCAGGAAACACCAGCAAGTCATGTATTGTGACCGGCCGAGATTAGAGCTATTGTTTTCGCGCTCGCTCGACCTGAATAGCGCTCCTCCCGGTCGACGACGCCGGGGGAACGAGAACGTGGGGGACAAGAACACGCGTGAATAGGAGAACTCGTTTCGACGTCGCCCCGGTTCGTTTGCCGCACGTAAAGGACGTTAGACGACTTTATTAATTTCCGGAAATTGAGGGCCGCGTATCTGCCGCCGAACGTCGGATCGACACTGTCGATGTCGCACGATCGAATCGCTTTCTCTCCGCCTCTCGATATGGTGATAACTTCTGTCGCTTGCCCGAAACTGTATACAATAACGTCGCGATCAGAGAAGCTGAATAAACAATAATGCGACCGTACAAATATTCCGTCGTTCCGATAGAAACATCGCGTTTTATTTTTTTAAACGATTACTGAATTTTTTGTGCCGCGATACCCTGAATGTAACATTTCGAAACTATGTCAACGATCGACAGAGCTCTCTTTTATCTTATATAATTCATCGTATCGACATCGTATTGTGTAACTTTTTCCTCCTCGATGACTCGCTATGTTAAATTTATTCGGTACAAATAGCGAAAAAGTCGAAGGAGAAGAAGAAGAGAGGTAAACTCGCAGCGACGAGATATTCAATCGGTGTTGCAGGTCGCGGATGTTTGCTCATCGCTACGAGAACGAATGTGTTTTTCGAAAAGAGTCCAAAGTTTTCGAGGACGAAATGGAATAATAAAAGCCGAAAAGGGGGGGGGACACGAAACGAAATTCTCCTTTACTATACGGACCTGTTTGCGCTCCAGATTCAGCGACGAACAAAGTTCGTTAACCGGCGTTCTATGCCGCGAGGCTTTGTGTACCTCGGGGAGAACGATTTCTAATTTTCTGTTACAATAGCGTGAGCTCCACTGGCGCGGAGAGAAAAGGTCTGCGAGGGGTGTGCGCTTTCATCCCTCGCGGGATTTTCAAGAGAAAGGACCCTCCCTCGATTAAAAAGTAATGTTTCATTAACTCAAATTTTATGAAGAAATTGTTTGTCGAATGCGAGCAGCTTATTCTCATATGTATCAGCCGAGTTCTCTCTCCCTGTTCGGCTCTACACATTCGTACGTTGTTTTAAACTCTACCTATTGTCCTGCGCCTCAAACGAACGGATTTAATTTCCGTTAATTAAACGTTGCTAGCGAAAACAAAGTTTCGTATAAATGCAATGCGATTATTTTAACGACGCTCGAATAAAACTATCATGTAACAGCTTGGAGATGCAAAGCTGCACGTTGGTGCGTATCTCATTGTGTTATAATAATCCTTTTACAGTAACATTTGGTGCCAACCAACAATGCGAAAATTCATGCCGTGAAGTGGTGAGTCACTTTTACGGTATATGATAATAAATTGACGCCTGCATTATAATTATAATTTTCATTAATAATAATATATATTATAAAGATGTAATATATATTTTAATTAGTATCATAATTATATGAATATCGCGATGTAAAATTATCATTATGCGAAAGATCCAATGAAAAAGGATAGCATCAACGAATGTAACGAAAAGAGAGACTCGCATCCGTGTTTGCTTGCTTTCCCCAGCGGAAATCCGCGTCAGAGCACCGAATGGCACTATCTGTTTCACCTCGTCCCGAAAGATTTTTGATACCTTTGTAATGTGTGTGGTCGCGAAACCCTTTTTATCTCTACTTTTTACTGGCACCCGTATATTAATCCCACCTGCCGAGTTTTTCGCGTAAATGACGCTACACACGAGAATGTAAGTTTATATCTGAAAATTGATATTTACGTGCACCGCAGCGCCAATTCTCGATATTCCGAGGATAGCTCACATGTAGTTCGAGGGGCATCGAACTCTTGTCGCTGTTTTTTTTTTTTTGCTTCGTTTCCGGTTTCACTCACGGGAATTTGTCGGCCAGCAGAGACGCCTCGTAAATTGCGTGGTATATACGTTGATAACATTTTATAGGAATAATAGTGATTTATCTAACCGTATAATTCTCAAAATACTCGTTGAGCGCGAGCGCACCGGATGAAGCGGTTTAAACCGTGCGCGATTGTGTCGCGATTTTATGAGATATTTGATAGCGCGATACAAATATGTTTAGAGATGCGCGGATATTATCGACCGTTTGAATAGTGATTCAAGGCACACGTTATACTCGCGCGTCGCTATTTCAGTGACATTTTCATCGCATCGGAATGTATCGCATTTAATCACGCATAAAATGACCAAGTGATTCGAGCTGCGTTAATGATTGTCGTTTGTGACACGAGAATTAATTCACTGGATTATTCGAAAAGACATGAAAATGACTTTGACGTTCAATTTGTCATCCACTATCGTGAAACGTAATCGCATCCACGAGACGAGACTAAACATTCTGCTGTATTTAAAAAAAAATGTTAAGATACTTTAATCTCTCTTTTTCTGAAAATAAAAAATAAAGAATTTATTAAGATGACAAAAAGAACACAGATTCGCGCTAGATCCGAAGTTACAGACTGATACATTTTCTCTTCCAATATGCTTATTCCAATTGTGCGACATAATTCCTTTTCCACACTTTATCCTCTTAATCGCCCTCGAAATTGCGTCACGCTTTCTACGAGAAAAGGAAAAAAATAAAATCCGGGACTTTCAGCGCCCCGGCCTCATTGTCGGTGACACCTTTCTTAGTCACTTTCGTTATCTAAAGCGTGCGTCGAGAACCGGTGACGAGGATTATAGCGAAGAACGCGCGCGTACGTACATGCGCGTTACGCATATATAATATACATTTGTGAAGGACAGGGAAATGTATACGTAATTCTACGCGGAAAAAAAAGCGAGACGAAGAAGAAACGACGCATAAAAATCCTATAGAAGAGAAAGCGGGAAGGGGGAGATGCATTAAGAAGAGAAAGAGAGAGAGGAAGGAATGCTCGCGCAAGAGCGGTGTTACCTCCTAATTGCATGCCAGACGGCGACTGCATTTTCCACCCCCTCTGCCCTCCTTGCCTTTCTCTCTTTCTCTCTCCATCTTTTCCTCCTCTTTACCCGTCGCCATTCCATCCCTCTCCATTTTCCACCGGTATTTCCGAGCTATAACCCATCCGCTCGCAACCTACGGCACGCCAGTCCGGAAACGTGGCGTAAGAAACGTTATTGTGCCACTCCGCGGAGTTTCCCGGTACAAGGCTGTCCTCCTTCTCATCCTCCCGTTCTCATTTCGGCCTCTCTCCGCCGACAACTTACACGTCCGGAAGAGACATCGGACAGAGGGTATATTACGCGCCGGGTTTGTAATACCTTTCCCGTATCGTTTCAGATACAGAACTCGCTTAAAACGTTATCACAAGCGTATCTCTGGTTGGCTCATTTTCAGCCACAAACACATAATATTCATGGACAATAGAACTGGACGATGGATACCGACGTGAAAATTGAACTTTCGACCAGTGGGCAAAAAAGACGCGAAGAATTTAGCTAAAAAGAGATGATTCTTATTCGTTTTTCCTAATAATAGACTTTCGCAATTAATAGATAACAATTCAATTATTCAAATCTTCTGTCAGAGATATCATTTTCGACTTTAATACATCATTAACACGATTTTGACTTTAATGTAGAATAAGATTTTGTGTGTGTGGAAAAGGGAGAACGCAAGTTTTATTTTAATACCTCTCGAGACGCGATCGCGATACGAATCAATTATTTTTTTTTTATCAATAAATAAAGACTCGCCTAAGAAAATCCAAGTTGCACAGGGCAGCGAAGTATCGCTTGCGCAGCCTTTTCGACACGCGAGACGCGAGAACCAACAGCAGCTTCGTCGTTTCGATCCCTGGCGAAGACGCGACGGTGTCGGGAGGACTCCGGCCGAGTCCTGTACCTGTTGATCCCCCGTCGGAGAGAGAGACCCTCTCCTCCGCCCCACGTAGGGCCCGGCGCGCGAGACGGAGGAGGGTAAATAACTGCCGGCGGAACGGCCCGGAATTATGCTGCTGGCCGCTCTCAAAGAGCGATAAAATAAATCATGCTTCGCGAGGACACGCGCGTTGCGGCCGTATCCCTATATATCCCACCTCTCTCATCCACTCGCGCGATATCCGGCGCGGCGCTCCGCGGTGGATAAAGCGTGGCGAAGGCGGCGTCCCTCGGGAAATCAGAGAAAGATGCGCTGTGCAACTCTCGCGAAGATGTCCTCCCTCCCTGCCACTCCCTCCCCTCCACCTCCCCCCTTCATCTTTCGCCCTCTCGCCGCCGCGGCGCGCGCATTCGCGCATCCCCCTTCGATTTTCCCTTGGTCCCTTGTCTTTTCGACGGTCGGACACGAGGTGGATCGGTTCGACAGGGAGCAGCCGAGGAGGCGAGAGGCTGGAGGAAGAAGAATAAAGAGTCTCTGCTGAGGAAGCGAATGCATCGCGCATCGCTCCGTACTTAATGCATTGGCGCCGGGGCGCCACGTTAAAATTGAGTTTAATTCGCTAGAGAGTTGGCTGTTAAGAACTTGGTTATTGAACGCGCGATTGCGATCAGAATACTATGTACCGACTACGGCGAAAAAACGAGACGACGTCTTATATCTCATCTTCCCGAGCCGGAGTCCGTTCTTCTCTCCAGCTAAATAATTATTCTTTACGCCCGTTTCGCGAGTATCAATAATTCGAATCTGATGGTGGAGATTACGGAGAATAATTTTAAACTATAATAAATAATTGCGATATAATGCA
Source organism: Temnothorax americanus (assembly GCF_048541705.1). NCBI lineage: Eukaryota > Metazoa > Arthropoda > Insecta > Hymenoptera > Formicidae > Temnothorax > Temnothorax americanus. The sequence goes on from NW_027509814.1 coordinate 254,352, forward strand.
ATCGCTCGAAACGGAACGTCCGCTCGAGTATTTCGCTTGTTTTATCGTTTGTTAATATTTTTGCAGCGTATATTAATTTCGGCAATAAAATTGTACCCGACGGATTCATGAATTACGGATGGAATCAAGAAGAGGACATCCGAATCCTTTTTATAAGCAAAGCTCCTGTTTACATAAAAGCCAAGCCGGCTCGAAGCCCCGGTTCCGCTCTCAAAAGGGTACGCGACTCAAAAGATTTTTCCCGGCGAATCTTTCAAACGGATCCGCTATTTCCGTAATTAGAGGCGGAGATAAATCAAGAAAATATTCTCAAAGAAAATCGTTCCGATATACATTTCTCGACACCCTTCGTGTCCGCATAATTCGGGAACAAGCGTGACGCAATTGCGAATCGAATCACTCGGCGAAATGTAAAAAAAATGTATATATATGTTAATTCACACTCACCGGTCGATGTATCGCCGCTGCATTTTCCGCATCGCATTCTTGGCTGCATTCGTTGACGGCTGCAAGCTGCATTGTCCCCGCGGATGCAAAACCACCGCAAGCGCGCGAAGGTCCGGACCTTCGTATAACTTTTCACTCGCCGTCCGCGCGAAACTTGCCGACGGCGAAAGATTTTCGAAACGACGCGAAAAAGCGACGAACGCCAATCGACGAATAATCGCGATTTCGGTGACCGAAACGGCACCCCCGACCCGACACACTCGTCCGCTCGCGAAAATTCATTAACAAATTGTCAACAGAGATGCGCGCGACGATGAACGGCGATCGTCCCGAAATTTCGATATATAATACGCGGAGCGACGGGCACTGGACTTTCACTGGAGTCGCGCGACCGACGCCATTAGTGTCGAACGACCACGATTGAACGCTAATCGCCGCAACGCGTTTCGAAATACGCGAAATACGCACCTTTTACGGAAGAATCGTGTATTCACCCATCGTCCACCCTGGCAACGGCGGCAACGGCGGCAACGGCGGCAACGGCGCTGCAATGGAACGCGATGCACTCGCGATGTAATCCCGGTCGATCCTTTTTTCCCGACGCCGCCGAAATACGCACATACCGAACACCGACGACGACCGTTGTTAATCGCGGCGACTAGAGGGAGAGGCGTCTGGGTGCTGGGTGCACTTGTAACGGAATTCGCCCGCCAATCGGGGCGTTCGTCGCCAAGGTTCGCAGCGAAGCGCTAATTCGCCGAATCGATGCGTGAATCGATGAGGCATTGATCATTATATTCTTTGCGAGATATTTCTTTCGGACGATTTATTCACGATCGTCCGATATCTCCCCTTGAATCATGTTAAAAATTGCGTTGTAATTCAGCTCGATATTTTCTCGCGATAATTTTGAGGCGATGCGTCCGTTTTATTTTGATCGTCATTAATTTTCCGTTCGACGAGTCAGTTTCTGTGGGCCGGTATCGCGGTCTCCGATTAAGCGTGATTCTCCGATTAAACTCACTCTGCGTCTCTTTCTAACCATCCCCCTAGAAAGAGACGAAGAGTGAGTTTAATCGGAGACCGTGATACCGGCCCTGTCAAACTTCAAATTCGTTACGACGTACTTAATCGGAGCGACACGGTTCGATGATATTTTACTCGGCACATTTCCCGTTTCTCAGACGTATTCGCGGCAGCTAAACGTCTCAAGAGTGCTGGAGAGCGCGAGAAAATGTTTGGAGATGTTCTCACACGCACGTCGCCGGAGACGCGAGTCGCTTACAAGCTTGACAAGTGCTTGCCAAGTTTCTCTTCGACCGAAACGGGGGTTCGAATTGTTTCGGAAGCGCGATTAAACTCAATTTCTATACTCGTGTGAGAAACTGAAAACGCGTCTTGGATCTTGGCTCAGTTAGATTCCGCGAGGCACATTAAGGCAGATTAAAGTGAGTCGATACATTCGAGGTTGCAGTCGCGATTTATCGAGAGCACATTTGAGCAATTCTAACGTTGAAACAAAGGCGGAGAGAGATAAGAATCTCCGACTATTCAAAAATAATTTGTCGCGCAATATCGCGCGTCTCGATCCGTCTGCTCGTGTGCGACGATCCAATGAGAAAAATTCATTTTCGAAAAAAAAATTCTCTCATTGGACCATCGGCTGCGTTTCGACATCCGACATCCGTCATACGATCGATGATTGTATAGAATCGGCCTTAACGCGCAACGGAGAACAGAGGCGTCTGGTTTCATGCGCAACGGGGTTCACACGCCGCAATCTCGTCAAAGCATTCGTCGCGATCGAGTTTACGGCAAAGCGTCTCCGAATCCGCGAGAAGTTCTCTTTCATTTAAACAACTCGGATCGCGAGAGCGAGAGCTTTGCGGCGAGAGTGATTTTATTTTCCGCGTGCCGAAAATGAAACGCGAAGATGTCGAATATGCGATAGACACGCGTCGGAGATACGGTAAAGCTAAATCGTGCAGCGTTAATTGGCGCGCGCGATTCTACGTTTTCCATATACATTTGTCGAAATACGAGGGAAATCCTTTTAGCATTTCAAAACTAATGGTGCGTAGCCTAACCTGCGAGTAAAAACTCTCGAGAGTGATTTTTAAAGACCGTATAACCGTTGATTTGAGTCGTATAATCTTTAAGAAATTGACCAATCACGGTCGATCGTTCTTCTCACCATTCGAGGCTTAAATCAACGGTTACGGCCTCTATATAAATCAGCCTTTAGGTACTCCAGGAGTATGTCCATGTGTGCGAGATTCACTCTCGAGAGTTTTCACTCGCAGGTGGACACGCACCATAACGTGAGTATTTCGTGGCCGAAGCGCGCGCAAGAATGCCGCGACGGGGCAATTCGGCGGTTCGGCGAAGCGGGGCAACGCGACGATTCTCACGATTCCCGGAATCGTATAGCGAAAGCGAAGTTGTAAACAATTCCGAGAAGCGATACCACAAACCACAGGGGTGAGGCCGCGGCGCCGCGGCTCCTCGGCAACACGAGCGGTGGGGGGATGGAGCGGGGATAGGCTGGCTGGGTACGTCACGCGCGCCGTGCCGGCAGCCTACCCCCGCTCCATCCACCATCTCCGTCACTCGTGTATCGTGCTTCGCGTCGTCGAGTCGAGAAGCAAAAGCAACGGCCGCGCGCCGCGGCCTGCTCGTTCTCTCTCATCCGCTCCCGCTTCGCCGAACTTATACGTAATTTTTCCAATCGAGTGCGATGTCGCGCGTATCCGAAGATATCAAAGTGCCGCTAACGTTTATTCGTCGCGTACTCGTGCGCGACTGAAAATGCGTTTGGACTTTCGAATTCGGGACCGACGCCATTTCGCGACGACATTCGCGAGATCCGCGCGCGACGCGAAGTTGTCCCGCGTGAAACTTGAGATTCTTCGATCGAGTGCGTGTTGCGTTAACTCGCGTTGTTCGCTCGTCCGAAATGTGCCGTGCGTACGCCGGGAGTGCCGTATAGAGAGTGTCGGGTGGTTATCGTACTCTGGATCTTTGAGCTCGACTCGCGCGAACGAGTGCCAGAGAATATCGAGCGAGCGGGCGAACTGGCGACGATAAGATGGCACCGATGGATCTGCAGGTAACTAGATTCTCTCGTTGCATTTGCGCAAGTAATCTGCACCCGTCTGTTTCGCTCGCGATCGATTCGACGGCATCGCCAAATTTATTCGTCATGAAAAAAAATAATCGAATTAATCTAAATATAATAAATAAAAATAGCCGTTGAATAAGATGGATTTTTTGCTCGTCGCTTGACGTAGCAGTTATTCCGTTATCTCGTTTTGCCTCCGCGCTATCGAGCAAGTCGTAAAATCGTGAATTTCGAAATGCGCAGATGGTTGCAATTTATGACGTGGACAGTTTCCCAGATACTCGATCCCCGAACGGGACCTAACGACGTTAAGCGACCGCGCGTGTGTACGTATAACATTTGCGTCGCGAATTTACATCGCCGCGTAATATGCGTCTCGTCAAAGTTTCTCCTCTCGACGAGGGGCACTCGTCTCGTCTGGACTCGTCCTTCTCAGACGCCGCGCCGCGAGAGACACGGTGCGCCGAGCGTGACGAAACCCGCGCGAGAAACTCGGAATTTCGACCGACCCCCGGCGACGGGAGGTTTGAGCGACCAAAGCGAACATTTGCAACTGCTCTCCACGCGAAAACACCCTCGACCACCGCCCGTGCGGTATGTGCGCCCTCCACGTGGCGAGTCCTCCTCCCGAGGATGAGTCTCGAGGACTCTCATCCGTCTGGCGTTTCTACCGGGTGCGCAGTGCGCACGAACGTCGCGAATGTGCAATGTGTCGTCCCGGTCGTCGTGTGCGCGCGACGCCGAACCGCCGAACACGAGAAACCACTCAGGCCAGCCCGTTTGGGGGGTGCGTTTGCAGAGACGACCCCACTCGTACCTCTCTTCCTTTCTCTCGGTCTGTCTCTCCCCGTTTTCCGGATGTGCTCGGATTCGCGTGTGCGGCGTGACGACGAAGGATTGAAATAAAAGAGGACTTCTCGTCCTCGGACTCGCGCCGTCGAGCATCTTAGTTTATCTCGTTTTGTGCCTTTGACTTCGGGGTAACCGACGTCAGGGGAGATCTTCGTGGACCCTTTCCCGACGGAGAACGGTGTTTCGCGGAATATTGGTATGTTTGGACACGGAAGTTCGTTTGCGGGATGTTGTCGTTCGTTTTTACGCCACTTGCAATTTTTTTCACGACTGAATCTCGACGATTATATATACCGTGAAAATATTGTAGTATAAATTACGAAAAATATATTTCTTTTTACATTTTGTAGTAAAGCCGGTGCATGGCGATATTGTAATATTTATTGTTACGAAAATTTGAATAATTAATTATGTATGTTTTTATTTTAATTAATTACGAGGCACATTGTAAAAAATATTTTAAACCGTGGATATATGAAAGCTTACATTGTACGTAACAACTTGTACGTTGTAATTAATTAATTTTCTGTTGCATTTAAAAAATTGCTACATTAATATTGTATATAATTTTTACTCCAAACATAAAAGCAACTGCATTTATATTGTAAAATTTTTTTCTCCAGCAGGATTTAATTCTTAGATTGTAAATTAAAATATTTAAGTAATTACAATAATCTTTGTGTAAAGTGTATAAAACATATAAGCACATCGTTGAATAAAAATATCGTAACTTTGACATCCAGGGTGACAAAGATTTTCTTGTGAATCTTTACTGCAATATTTTCTTCAAAAGATTTTGAATATACGGCATCTAATATATTAAAAAAGTTCTAATTATTAATTTAGAAATTGAGTTATATTTAATTTCAATTATGATGGAATTAAATTCGATTTTATCTCAACTGTTACATTCGGTGCATTTGGGAGAAAATTTCATTTCGCACATTTAGATAATCTTCCATTTATTTTGATAGCGGGCGACAGAAAGTGGCGCGTTGCTTCGAAATAGGGTCTTCAAGAATAGCGTTGATCTCATAATATTTTTTACTAATATACCGAGATAACATACCGAGGTATCCAATAAAGAAGCTACAATTAGCGAGTGATTTATCTCGTCGAGGAGATGAGCGTCGCGATAGTCCGGCTAATTGCCGAGATTTGAGACTCCGCGTAACACTCGAAGTTTCTCTCTGCTAACGTTGTTTCCGCGCGAGTTAATAAAGGTGTTCTTTTCGTTTTATGTTCGAGGTATCTTTTCGTCTAATGCAGTGGCCTCTCCCGCCCGGCGAACTTTATGAAAACTCCGGTAAGTGTAGCGTGGATTCGCAATTTGCCCTCGTTATAGAATGATATACATACCAACAGTTTCGCGCAGACTATAATGGCGAAGTGCTTCCTTCGTTTTCGCGCGCCCCGGGAAACTATCGGGAAACTGTTTTGTTTCCTCGGAAAATGGAGCCTGGTCGCGTCGCGATGCGTCATGCGCGTTATGCAGGAGACAAGGACGAAAGTGGTTTATACAATCCGTGCCCGAACTCCGTTATAGGCGGCTCTCTTACGAGAAACGCATTTTTCTCGACTCTGAGTCGATTTTATGCGACCTGCCTTTTACGCGAGAAAAGAATTCTCTTTTCCGTATATCTCAAGTCCGTGTTTCAAGGCGAACAATTTAACGTTCGGTAATATAGTAATACCCCGGTGACGGTAAATCAGTGAACGCGTTACCGTAATAATAGCTAACGTGATTCATAATCGCTCGAGTATCACTAACAGGGGGTTTAAGAGGCGCGGCCCCGGGATAGCTTCTTAGATTAGATTCCTAGGCATGTCGCCAAATTCGCATTCTTGCGCGGTCGTTAAACGAAGCTCGGGCTATATAGGACGCTTCTGATAAAGCCTCGCCACCCGCCCCTCCTGCCTCCGTCTGCCAAAGGCAGCCTGGTAATTAAGTCGGGCCCACAGCCGACGTCGCTTCCATTGTACCGGGCAAATGGGCTGTTTAGCCCGGATACATGACTCCATCCCCCTTCCGATATTGTGCGTGTACCGGAGCAATCGATCACCGACCCACATCGCTCGGTCCTTCGATCTCTCTTTCTGATCTTTCTCTTCCTCTTCCTCTTGCCCCTTTGCCGTCCCGTGAACCAACTGCTACCTGTTTCTTCGAAACCTCAGTATTATCAAAGTTTTGATAGACGTACGAAACGTTCGCCGCGCCGCGATCCATATAACTTTGATGGATCTTGCGAAAGCATTTGGAGTCCATTTGAGTTGTGATTGTTCTTCAAATTCTTAGCAAAAATTTGGGGGGGGGGCAGTATGGTCTAGTGGACGTCGAAATAATATTTTGAAATAATTTGTAAACGGTACTTTTTCTCACGAATATTTTCCTCGCCTATCTAGGCCTTCGTAACTTTTTAATAATTGCTGCAAAAAATTACTTTTAAAAGCAAAAAATAGCAAATAATTAACAAATTATATTTTATATTTATTTTATTGTGTTCTGAGATAATTTGGCTTAATATAACTACTCGGAGATCATTGACGATCGTGCGAAAATAAAAATCTCGTTTGATCACCGTAACTCGAATGCGATTTCCAATGGATCTTTAACAAAGAGGAGTCAATTCTCTCCCGACGGATGGGAAGTAATTCCGCATTAATAAAAGCAAAGGAATTTCCGTTCGAGTACGAGCGAGTACCTATAGTTGCCGCGAGCGAGAATGCATCACTCGCTCTCAGGCAGTCCCGGAGTGTCTCCGGTGTCAAAGACTCTTCTCGCAGAAAACTCCGGGAAGGCGGACGTCTCCCGACGTCCATTCCCCTGGAGAGAATTTTCGCGAATTCGTTTCGGCTGTATTTTCCATCCTCGAGTCGGATACGTAGGGCGCGCGTAACGTCGCCGAGATGTTTCTTCGTGGAACAATATTTTCGTTTCGTTTCCGCGCGGCCGTTCGCCTCGTAATACGTTGGGGAGAGAAGGGAAGATGTATGTCGACGCTATCGTACACGGCAGATCGAATTTCGGGCGTTCGCTCGTATTTGTAGATCGACGACCTTTATCTGTTCAACGCGATTAGACAACAACGGTCGAAGCCGTGGATTCTGAACGAGTTCCGTATCGAATTTCATTCGAAAAATCGTGCGCTTTTTAGCATCAGAATGTTCTTTGAATTATTTGCTTTCGAGATATCCAGGTCCCGAATTTTTTGCTCGCAAAATAAGTTTATATTTTACCTATTTTATTCTGATAATTTGGCTTAGATAGCTTAATATACATCTTTCTTCGCCAGTGTTGAATTAACTTTTCCTTAAAAACTTTTTTATTTTTGTAAATAAATTTCAAATTGTCTCAACTATAAATATGCAAGAGCAAGAGGCAATATTGCATATTTTCTTTGCATTTTCTCGAAAGATCGATCGATGACTGCAAAATAAAAAATCGAACGCTGTAATAGAATTTCGAGTCAGGTTTTTCTTTATATTTTACAGCATGTAGAGTTCGGATTTCGCAAAGTGAAAAAGTAAATTGAAGGTTTAAGGAAACAGAGTTGGCAAAGAGTTCGTTTCTGCTTTGAGTTTTAGCGCGGCTCGTGACTCGCGCGGCTTTTGATAAATTCATTGAGTGTTCTAATCGGTATCGCGGTTTCTTTCTCGTCAGTAATTACGCGAAGCACCAGTTTTCCAATAACTCCACGTTGAAAAGGATAGAAAACTTGCAGTCGTAGATATTCTCCTCGTATTTATTAACTTCGTCATCGAGAATTTCCGTGCCTCTGATGTCCCCTTCTTGCCGATTCATCCATTATATCAACCGATGACTTTAAATACTGGGCGAACTTCTGTACTCAAGACTTAAGAGAAGCCTCAGAAACGATATTTATTTCTGCTTAATTGTCTGTATCTTCAATAAAATTTTTAATTAATCTTAAGTTATTTTAATATTTTGGGGTATTAACAATTGATTATACAGGCGATTTGGATTGGTTTCTAGGTAAAGGGATATCTAGCGAAAGTAATTTTTGAGCTCTTACATCATTTAATACGGTTTCCAGGTACAAAAAAGTGACTTATCAAATTCGATTTATGTCACTTTCGAAATAAACACCTCATTTAGAGCGAAAGGGATGCTGGGTTTGTCGACAGAATTACTACCGTGGAAATTATCTCGCGAAATTTTCGCAAATCGTCTTGGGACGTAGGCAGAAATCTGATTTCCAAGTTTTGCCGGAAGCTTGGGGATTGTTTCGGAACTTAAATTGGGGTTGGCGCTATTACCGAGATAGATTAAGAGATGCTTGATAAACGTCAGGTAGAGCATCATGACGCAATAATCTTCGTTATATTCTATCGTGTTAACCGTTTTTAAAAAACATTTTACATTCACGTTTATATTGGTTTTGTGTTAAATTTCCTTATTTATTTTTTATCGGCATAAAAAATGGAATTTATATGTTATCAAATCATGCTTACGTCATAATTAAAGTAAATCGAGTTGCCGTTTCGTAATTAATAGTAAATCCTCGTACCCCCCCCCTCCTCCGGGAAAGATGATACGTAATAAAAACTCCATAATCCATAATGCATAAATATATTTGAATAAAGCAATCCAAGTTTCTCCGCCAATTACTAATAAATTAAATCAGTATAAATACATTCAATTTTTTATCTTGGATAAATTTGTATTACATTTAATACGGTATTTAGTCATCAAAAATTATATTATATGACAAATCGGACAACATTAACAAATGAAACAGCAATTTAATAAAATTCTTTAAAAATTAAAAAAAAAATCATGTCTTATGTTACGTTAATACTTATAACATTAAATCTTCTGCTTTACTTTATCTCTATTAGTACTTGCTGTGTCGCAAGCTTCAGTTTGATATTTCACAAATGACAAATGACATTTCACGTAATAATTACATAATGGTAATAAACAGCTGCTGATATTACCGGATATCGATGACGATCGAACGAGCATGAACCGCGAAAAATTTGCGTACTCGCGCGAGAACATCGGGGCAACATGGTGAAAACAATTCGTCTCAATAATGCCACTCGGGGAATATCGATGTTATTTTATTGAAAGGGTAGCTGGGTGCGAATAATACTGCCATAAATCATAGGGACGCCGCGTAGACAAATGTTTCGCTGTACCGATGACGCGGAAGCGGAAGCGCGCGCGCATTGGTGTACCGTATTTTATTTCATACCCTCAGACCACTAAATCTAATATAATAAAATCAAAATCAAATATAAAATTAGATACGTATGGATCAATCTGTACATGTTCGAAACTGGTTTAAATATTGAACGAATTAAATTTGTTATGCAATTTGCTCTACCTTTGAGCAACTTTTCAATCATACATTCGTTGATACTTTCGAATTGACTTTTTCTTAGCAAACAAGTTCTCGCTTCTTGTCACACAGTTCATCATTAAGTATTCTAATAATGAAATGTCAAATGAAAGACCTAAAGAAACTTGGAGAGCCATTTCTCGGTTGAAGTTTTTTCTCTTGGGATAAAAATTTTGAAATCCGATCCTCTCGTCCGCGAGAGACAATTGTCATAAGAACCCAGCCGGGATTTGCGGCGAACAGTTCGGCACATTCTCTGCGCGGGAATGAGAATGGTTACGAGGAGTTTTCGGCCGGCTGGCTGGCCGGATTAATCTGCATATTACCATCCACCGCGGGGCCATTTGCATTCCCGGGACGGAATACCTGCAGTGCCAGCGTCTTCCGTCGCGTGGCGACGACGTGCCAACGATCCCGTAATGATCGCAATGACGGATGCGGTCGCGGTGCGGTCATGTCGCACGTGCGTCGGAGGCCATTGAGAGGCCGTTGAAAGATTTAATTAACGCTTTGGTGACGCCGACAGTCCGTCGGCGTTGCAGAATAATACCCTGTAAGGATAATACGATTTGTTACAGGAGAATAAAAGAAATTAGACATTTTGGGAGTTTTCCAGCAAGCGACACAAGTCGACACAAGTATCGTTTTATCTTTGTTACTCATTGCCAAAAAAGAAAGATAGAACGATGCTTGTGTCGACTTGTGTCGCTTGCTGGAAAGCTTTCCTTTTGCAGTCTCGTAAGTCACATCATGCGCGAGTCCGAGCAACATTCAGATTATTTCGACATATCGGGAAGACTTCTCGAATTTTTTTTCGAAAGCTTTTCTTCGTTCGCGCCCTCAGTCATCCATCTTGTCGCGCACATTTTTCATTCGACATATCAAATCCCTCCGTTCGTCGCGATCTCGTCCACCCTTTGTTCTAGAATCCACCTTTAGTCCCTCTTATATCTCTCGTGACTCTTTCTTTCGCAGTTCTTCAATCTTCCCGGCGGATTAGGAGCTCAAAGCGCACCGTCTTCTTCGGCGTCGTCCGTGTTTGTTTCACGGCGGGACAAACTGTTCGCCGTTTCCTTCGGGCGTAGTAAATTTATGGTCCATCCACGGTAAACTAACCAGAAAACCGACGGTACTAAGAGAGCCGCGAGGAAAACGCTGCGACAAAGATCATTTTATGCACCGATGAATTAACTCTCGGATGCATAATTTCGCAATTAAGGGCTAATACTTAAGAAATTTCATAAAGCTTAATTCATATAAGGTAGGAGGCCCAAATTTTGTCCCCGCGCTTAATTTCGTTCTCTTCAATTTATCGGTCCTGTCGTTAAAAGCGCTATCGGCGCCAGCATATGTGTATATGTATAGAGGGAGGCAAACAGAGCCACTTCTTAAAGTTATAAGTGATCCAGAATGCTTCCGTACTGGTTTTACGAAGATTTTTCGTTTTCTTGGTAACGTGAGTTCTTATATCAATGTCATTATTAATAGTCTTTTACGCCTAATGTGTAAACGTTATTTTTATATTTTTTGTGTATGTCATTGGCTTAAGTACGTTGGCAATAAAAGGATGTGTGAATTGTGTGCCGTCAGGTTAATTTGTTGAGAAGGTAACTAACCGCGATGTTAGTTTGAAGGTTTTTCGTAATTTTGTCCTTCATGATCCTAAATTCGTTCAGGGGACGAGTGAAATTTATTTGTGTTACTTGCTTGGAAGGCTTAAATGCTCATTAAAAAAAATAATGATATAAGGTTATTAATTTTTTTTCAAGTAAACTTATTTTTTTCTGAGTTTTGCTAAATTTATGTTTTTAATTTTTCTTAAGTATAAAATTTTGTATTAATTCACTACAATCAAATTATGTTCATTTTTATAATGACTTAATAAATATGAATAATATTGAAAATTAAACAAATCGTGATTACATTTGTTTCGGAATTTAGTATGGAAACGAAATTGGGAACACTTTTTTCGAGACTTTTTTGGTTTTGCCGAAAGTTGGTACATATACTTTTGAAATTAATTTTTTTAAGTTCTAACAATTGATTATACAGGCGATTTGGCTTGGTTTCCCGGTGAAGGGATATTTAACGAAGGTAACGTCAAATTTTTAAGCTTTTACATCATTTAATACGGTCTTCAAATACGAAAAAGTTACTAGTAGGGGGCGAAATTTGGGCCCCCTACCTTACTTTAAATTAATTTTATAGTATAAATACAACGGACTTATTTTTGCGATGCATACTATTTGTCGCTAATTAACCGAACAAATTTTTTCGTCTGGTCCGGGGTCCCTGGTTTAAATGATAATACATTATATATATATATATATATATATATATATATATATAAAATTTTTAATAATGTTCTTGATACGACAAATGTTTTACGAAGAGGAACGAGGAACATTTCCCGATATTAAAACTTTATAATTATATTATTAACTTGATGCATATGTATTCTATAAATGTATATATATTCTAGTAATTTACGTTGCTTAAGAATTCTTCTAATAGTTCTTTGTTACACGTTGTAATTACTAATTAAGAATCCGTCAGTTACGGTCGTTACATTTATGCGACTGCAATGGAATATCTCACGAACTTGATAGTGCTCGGTCATTAAGTACGCGATTCCCATTCTTGATGAGTAATATTATCTTCGCCCCGCTGTGACAAAGACACGCGGTGTACCGTTACTCACGATCGCGCGGAAAATCCAGTTTTCGGGCGGAAAACTTTCGGCACGGCGAAACACTCGTGACACGTCGTGTATTTTACGTACGTGGCAGGAATGCCGCGCACGTGCTCGGTCACGGCTACGTGGCGGAAAAGTTTCGGATGGGAAAGGCGACATTAATTATTATCGTTTCTCTCTTTCTCCTTCGGATGCGGACGCGGATGCGATCGACATCGCGAGACGGACGTTGAGCAATAACGCCGTCGATCGTCGCCTCGTCATTAAGCCTGTCCTCTCTCTCCTTCGTATATCGATCAGACTCGGTCTCGGAAACCACCTGCCGCCTCCAAAGTCAACCTCGTTCCCGAGGAATTACACGATGTTCGCGGCAGATGCGCCGATGCACCGGTGAATGATAGCCTTCTCTTGGTTGCGGAAAGGGTTGTCACGAAATCTCTAAGCGATAAATCTATTCGAGGGGTTTCGGTCCATTAAAATTACTTAATAAAGGTTTTTGTTTCAATTTTTAGTTAACAAAAGTATCGGTATTGTGCAAGTTAGTTTTTTCGGGTTTTTTAAATTTTCTTATTTTTTAAATTTTTATTGAATTAAATTATTTACATATATGCATACTGCGTGTGTGGATATATACTTTTGAGTTATAAATCTTAATTTTTGATACATGTTTTTATTTTTTATTTTAATTTATTATACAGATTGTATAAAATGTGTATAATAATTAATAATATATTATAATGAATGATATTTTGACGTAGGTGGCATTTTTTATTGTTTTCACTGTTTTCATCTTCTGGTCTTAATTTTTTTTGAAAATATAATGACTTTAATTAATATAAAATCTACTAAAGTAGAGAAACTAATACTTGCAGAAAAAATTAGGGATCTTAGGATAGGATAGGAATATCTCTATCTCAATCGATCTATCTATTAGTCAACCGACAATACTTGTACACATTGTACACAGCGATGTCGGAGATACGCACGTAAAAAAGAAACGCCGCATGTACGTGCCTCTTCTTTTGTGTGCGTACCCTCTCCACCTATAATCTTTCGTAGAAGCTGCGTCTAAAGAACCGAAAAAAAATTGTGGATCGAAAGTAATTTAACAGTGCCGGTTTCGATTTCGGTTCCTATAGGCTTTATAAAATTTTTGTACGGTTTATGGTTCCGGCCCAACAAAAATATCAGTTACGATACGATTTTCGGTTTCGGTCCAGGTCCTTGATTTAAACTTGGCTCTAATTGCCAAGTTTATTAAAGTTATTTGATTATAATTTAAATCTCTGAAATGTCTGGGTAACAAATAGATTTACACTCGGAGAAGGTATATTAAGCTATTTAAGTCAAATTATTAGAACACAAATTATATATGGAATTAATTTGCTAATTATTTGCTAACTTTCGCATACCGCCGTGTACGATTAGAAGATAAATGGCGTCGCGTCGTGAAAATTAAATTCGTGGAAATTCACGCAAATACTTAAGTGTTTGGGGAAGCATTCTTCTCAATTTTATTATATATTGAAAGATGAATTCTTTTAATTAAAACTAGCATGCCCCGCCGGGCTTCGCCCCGGCCCCGGTATTTCTCTATTTATTTATTTATTTATTTATTTTTTTTTTTTAGTTATATTATGCTATTCGGGGCGGAGACGAATCCAACAAATCATAGATCATTAAAATCTGTCTAGCCGTTCTTGAGTTATAAATGGTGTAACTAACCCGACTTTGTTTTATATATATAGATTTATTTTGTCTGAAAATTTTAACTTGCCTCTTCACAGCACATGATGGGGGAGGGAGACACGAATTTCGCGTTTCGAAATAACACGAGAGCCGCGGTTAATTTGGTGACCGCGTCAGAGCGGTCCGCGGCCGCGGGATGTTTCACGTTTTTTGAATCCCGCGAGTCGTGAAGTTTTTAGTAGGAGGAGATACTCGGTGGTTATGAGACCCGCGGCTGCGGCCCATAAATCACGGACCGTTTCGCGGGGTGATTAAGACTGGGTGTTTAAGACTGCGTTATGAATGGCCGCGGCGAGACGGAACGATATCTCGTGCCGAGCGGTCGTACGTTTCATGGCGGGCATTCCGGTAAGGCGGGAGAGGGGTTGTTCCAGTTTCGAATAAGCGAGGGGGTGAACGATAACGAGGGTAGCCATGGCTCCCGTTCGTCTGCCGTCCCTGGTCGATGCTTTTATCCACCGCGCGCCCCCTTCGTCTCTTCTCTACCGTTATCCAGAAAGTTGCCAGTATCGGTATTGCGGTATTCCTAGTCGGTTGTGATTCATTCTAGCCGGTAATAGTGCAATTGCGCGCACTGCTCGCGAGTTTGGCTTGGCGTTTATACGAATCGCGTGCGAGTAACAAGCGAAGAATTTTAATCCAAGTACATCTTTTAACCAGGATAGTAATTAGTACTTCCGCTGTAATATCTATATGTGAATTTATTTCGTGCTCCATCGCGTATTATACTTCACTCGATAGATCGATCAAATTAATTCAAACGAACGTTTTAATACGCAATTGCTTATTTTCTATCAATTGCAACTGAAAGAAAGTCGCGAGATTTAATTCTTAGCATTTGTTATTTTTATTGGTTATTTGAGTTTTTGAAAATCTTATTTTTAATGCTTTTATTTTTTAATGCTCCCCTTTTTTCTATCTTTGCAACATGTATTGTTGCAATAACTTGCAACGAGATTAAATGATTTTATTTTGACTATTTTATTTGGCTACTTTACAATAAAAACTGTATGACAGCGATGTGTCGCGTGAGATGATCGAAAAAAAATCTACGAACATTATAATTGTCATGTGTCGCGTATGGATGCGTTTCCATTTCGATGCAATACGCGCAAATATCACGATGTATAATTGACAAGCGGAAATGTATTGCTAATATTTGCGCTTGCTGCGACGACGCTAACCAATCCGATACTTGTTATCATGTTGGGATCGAAGCGATATTTAATATTGATGATTGAAAGTTCCGGATTTTACGGTTATTATGTTGTACCGGAAAACATGTATTTAGCGGATATTAACAAATATTGAATCGCATATTTGATAAGAATATATAATATATACGGCATCATATCTTTTAGAACTTTCCAATAAAATTTGAAGCGTTTAATATAAATTTTTGTTCGAAAAGAAAGTCTTTTTTGTCGGAAACTTATAAATATGCATTAAGAATGACACACGCGCGTGTCCTCAGTCTGTATCTTTCACTCCGTTAAATCACGCAAATGCAGCATTATCCATGTGCATTTGCGATGCACTTGATGCAATTCGTCAGATCAATCGCCCGATCCGTGAACCAGAAAATTATGCAGCTTCGATTTCGCGCGACGCCGTCCTGGCTGCAATCATTCTCCATGACTCACAGTCGAATCTGAAAAGCAAGAGAATATTGGACTCTTTTCGGGCGGGAATCTACGGACAATTTTTCGTTACATTCCAGGGCAGTCAACGTGACGCTGCAACACTTTTGTAAAATAGATCACGTGTCCGATTAATATAGAAAGAAATCTGTGTTTATATATATATATATATATATATATATATATAATATATTTTTTAAAAGCTCTATTTATGCCACAACTTAAAAAATGCAACTTTAAATCCGCCGCTGCTGTCTGCCGTTATTCTTGTTTATTATATTTTTTCTTGGGGAAAGAAAACCGGATTCCCAAAATATATCACAGGTCATCGCGAGAGAATTCAGAAAAATTCTGGATTACGTTATAATATGTCAAGTAAATTTCTGTCATGCGGATATATGAATGATATTACATGTTTGCTCTGCCCCGAGTAATTTCCACGACGACGATGACGCGCACGGAATCTTCGCAACCTCTCATAAGCTGCGAGCATTATGCCGGTTTCCATAACGAATACTTTCGAAGGATTCCGCGAGATAATTTCGTCGTGTTTATACTGTCCGCGTAGCGCTCGATTTCGCGGAGGACTACGGGGGACGCGAGCGTCGTCGTTCCCCTTGTCGCTACGCCGCTGCGCGATATGCCGCGAATTCCGATCCGGAATTTCAGGGACGCCGAAGTTCCTTGAAATGGAATGTCTCGCGACATAATCTCATGCCGCACGAGATGCGTATTATGTAATCTCGTATACGTGTACTGCGGGAATTCGTGCGTAGGCGATCTGATTAACGGGCGAGATGTTTTCGCTGCGCGTACCTCATTTCTAATCCGCCACGCTCGACTCACAATCAGCGATGATCCGCGCCGCGAGGAAAACGGGTATCTGTATACCCAGGAACGTATCTCCTGATCTGACGCATCGTTGCGTCTTCCTCGGATCGACATGTAGATCTTATATTATTCCAAGACCGTTTTATCGATAAAATCTACTATTGAATTATTTCTTAACTGATCGTGCATTTATCAATAAAGATTAAAATCTCATTAAATTAATTTTAATCAAAACGAATGCTTTTATGTATGATGGATGACTTTCAATAAAGTGACTTTCATGAAAGTGCTAAATTGTATATCTTAAGAATATTCTTTTTCTTCTACAAAATATTGAATAGGTTTGTTATTGCTCCAATTTTAAAGCATCCAACTCATTCATGATTTTTAAATCGCTTTTTTTTTCTAATCGATGAGAATTTTTAATTCATTAACGTATAAAAGCAAGATCGGATTTATTTGCGGAGTGGTCTCCGGCCTTGAAAAATCCGTCAACTCTCGCCTGCTTGCAATTTTTCACTGCGATGTCGGGTGCATCGGGCGCTTATCACAGCCTTGTCGCCATATGAGATCACTCGATGCATTCACACCCGCTCTAAACCTGACGTCATGCATCGCGCCGAGACGTGGTCGGCTCCACGGGAATGTCTCTCCTCCCATTGGATCACTTCCGGTTTTCTGTCTGTCACGCTCCATTTGCGCCTGTTCAGTGCCGCATCGCCGTTGTCCGCAACCGAGTGCGTCCGCGCGTCCTCTCGAAGAATATTCGGAAGTAGCGCGATCTGTGTCGCGTTTCTCTTCGGAAAAATCCGGGTCGTCCATCACGTATCCCTCTTCAGTGTACGCGTGGGAAAATGGTGCGTGAATTTAACTATCTTGGATATTGCATGTGACACTGAAAAGATACGACCGTCGGATGATTTTAAGAATATCTTTCCTCTCGCGATCGATTTAAAGAATGTCTTTCTTTTTTAGATTTTAATATAGAGATTGGCACGCAGCATGTTCATTAGTGGTAAAAAAGTTCGAGTTGATCTTTACTTTGCTGCAAGTTTAAAATATTAAATTTAGTGTATGTTTAACACGGGAATAATTAAAATATTTATTGGAATATTGAATTCTCGGAGTGAATCCAAATATAAAAGTTGCATGAAGAGGCTACAGGCAATTACTCCAGACAGAAATCGATATAAATTTGAAGCAAATCTGCCGTAATTGAATCGGCAAGCTTAGCTCATTTAACTCCATAAACCGTAGTCAATCAAATCGAAATCGTTCGACAGACCGATTCGAAACTTGATTGTCCAAGCGCCTTCGCTTTCGAACACCCGTTATCTCCCGTATCTCGCCGGCACCGCCTTCTCGTTACTCCATTCGGTTCGTGTTTCATCGCCGAGACCTGCCTCGCGTGGATAGGATTAATTTGCGTATATATTTCACGATAATTGTGCGCATTTGCCCGTCTGCGAGAGATCGTATTGTTCCTCAGTTATTTCGCATTCGGCATTACCCGACCCCGGCTCCTTTGTTACCGAGACCGGATTTGAAATTTCGCAACTATTATTATATTCGCGTCGTTCCTCCCGGTTTTCATGCTCGCCCGAGGAATTGTATATTCAATGTCGCTTCGGCGACGACTTCGGCAGCGCTGAATCCTGCATCGAGATACACGCGTATTTACGAAATGGTTGTCCTATGATATTTGTGACACAACGATAAAGGGATATGTTTCTCTATAACAAAGTTTGATTTTATAAAATCTTCACTGTCAAAGTTTTTAAATTTTATAAATTATATCTATTTCACGCATATATGTAATTTTCTTGAGAAAAAAAACTGACTGACGTGAACAAGAGTTTTCTTATCCTTGATTATGTCAGACGTGAAAGTTTGCGAAAATAAATGGGTTAAAAAGCCTTACACGCGTTTGCAAAGTTTATTTAAATGGAAGAAAGATGCGTCCTGCATACGAAGTTACGTTTCATAATATACTAGTGCTGTACTCACATTTTGCGAAACTTTTACTATAAAAAAATATCGATATAAAAGCCGTAAGAAATTTCAGGATTATTTAATACTTGAGATAGCAATCAACATGTTTTTCTATATTATTAACCTATGAAATAATAACGGTTGCAGTTAATTATTTTCTGGAACAGTTGCTGATTCTGAACCTTTTTTTAATCTTCTGCTGCATAATCATCTTTGCTGTTGCAATCTTAACTCACTTCCGTTAGTTAAACACAGCTGCTGACTGTTTTTTAAATCTAAAAACTCGCTCGAGAGGAACTCGTAAAGCTCAGTCTTTCGACTTTTTCAGCGAGAAAAGTCACGAAACACTCTACTTTTGCGCCTGCCCCGTCCCATTTTTTACTCCGTTAACCTTTGAAGAACTCGCTGCACGTTTCGTAATAAATTTCCCTCGTCCTCGCCAGGACGTCCCGCTCTCGCGCGCTAAACTAATCGAAGGCGGTGTGTGAGATAGTCGACATTTTGTCGAGATAGCTTGCAGATAGTCGACATCGAGGCGGTGCCAAGGTCACGAGGGAGGAGCTGAGGTCATCGCGGCATCTATGTTGTGCGGCGAACTCCTGAACGGTGGCTTCGTCAGTGCCGGAGCGGTACCGGTGGTTCCGTACAGCCTCCCAGGACTCTGGTTACCCGGTTGCCTGCGTGCTACCAGTCCGCGTCTATTGACCTCTCCCTACCTGACCCTGCTGGCCGAGCTTCTGGCCGCGGGCCGCCTCGAGCTGCGAGACGATCTCCTGGAGCTGATGGACTTGGTAAAGAGGAGCCATCAGGCTCCCGGTAACAACGGAGCGCCCGAGCTCGACCTTGATCTCCACGCCGACGACATCGACGAAATCTTCTTGGGTAAGTGTTCCTATATTTGTTACTTTTTCACCTAAAGATGGTTGTGACAATCATATCATAGTTGCCACGCCAGCACTGGCATACGGAAAAAAAATTCTTTTTTACCACAGCTAATTTAACAGAAACAACGCTGTTATATAAAATCGAGGTTAAAATTTTCGAGAACATGACGTGTGCGATTAATGATTTTTGACACTAAGATGTCTTATATACGTGTCTAAGCAAGAAAAAATCAGAGCCAGAGAATCGCTGCTAGCTTGTTCGATCATCGAAGTCAAGCAACGTTCGGGCGCGGGGTTACAACCAAGTTGGATGGGTGTAGTTATCCATATGTTACGACTGAATTTAGCTACTTTACAGATTCTTGCTGCTGCAACTAATTCTTTTCCTCCGTGCATCAATCATTCTCTATGGTTGTCCCAATTATAGGTGTAGTGATCTCAACTACGGCAACATGATCACATCAATGTGGGTGTGAGAACCATAGATGTGGCTGCCCCAAATATTATTATTTATTGTGGTTATTATGGCAACCAGAGTTCTGCATCTGGTAACCATATTGTTTTTTCCGTGTACGCCGCGTTTAACTCAGCGGGAGTTGATTGTGCGTAATTTCACAATTTATGTCGTTTATTGTCGCGATTTTTCCCGGGAATTCTCATCGAGATGTAAATTTTTCGCCGTTCTATATATAGAACATCTCGGAAAAAAAATACAAAATGGTTCACTAATATGTAAAGTTAATTTTAATATTAGAGACTGTATTGAAAAAAAAAGTTTGTGTACATAATTAAAAATGTGTATACACTTGATATCTCTCAAAATTTTCTCCGGATTTCGCCATAGGAAAGCACTCATTTTTCATCCCGAGACCTCAGTAAACCGGTACTATGTACCTCGTACATAGACCGACAAATCACTCGTCGTGAAAAACGTGGAATATTACCGGGATTTCAGCCGAGGAGCATATTTACCAGCGGACGTAATCACGGGCTCCGCGCCGCTCACTTCTGCCAACGCACAGCTACTTTCACGATGTCGTCATGATCGCGTGTATTGCCCATTAATGTGAACTACGGCCCGACCATTACGCCAGCATGCTCGCTTTCGTAATAAAAGACAATGGATCGTGTACACCCACGACACGCGCCCGTAAGATCGCGCATTTAAACGCGTGACCTTCGATATATATTTTTAGTTGGACGGACCTTCGACACGGAGAAAAATGTAATAGGTGTGTTCGCTCGCTTTCAATTGTATATTACAGTTTCGACATCCGAGACGTTGAAACATATATCGAATGATTTAATAGCTGTTACGACAGAACTTCGGTTCGACGGACACGGTGCAGAGCTATTATATTTTTCGTTAATCGTCTCGTTAAAGTACACGGAAAAAACGATACGGTTACCAGATGCAGAATTCTGGTTGACACAATCACAATTAATAATATCTGGGGCAGCTATATCTGGTGGTTGTCACACCTACATTGATGTGATCATGTTGCCGTAGTAGAGATCACTACACCTATGGTTGGGACAACTATAGAGAATTGATACACGGAAAAAAAATTAGTTGCAACAGCAAGAATCTGTGCGGTAGCTAAATTTCAGTCGTAACATATGGATAACTACACCTATCCAACTTGGTTGTAACCCCGCGCCCGAACGTTGCTTGTCTTCGATGATCGAACAGGCTATAGCAGCGTTCCTCTGGCTCTGATGCTTTTTTTTGCTTATACACGTATATAACATATTTTAATGTATTAAAGTTATACCGCCGCGGGCTGATTACATGGCGTGAGGGGAAATTTACTCTCTAAATCTGAATCAGAGTGAATAATAGTCATTGATTCATAGTATATTCACTGATTCAGATTGAGAGAGTATTACGTAAAAGCTTAAAGCATGATTTGCTTGAATACAAGGAAATTCGACAAATAATAAAAAAAAAGAAATAAAAATAGATGCATAAAGAGAGTATCAGAGAAGATTACATATAGAAATAGTACAAAAGTTCGATGCTCTTCGTTCTAATTTCACAAAAACTATATCGTAAAGAATATTTTATTTTTAATTTCAGCTTTATTCGTGTCTATCATTCTTTATCCATAGCGTTTTGTGTCGTTATTTGATTCGACTAAAAAATATTTCTACCAAGTCGACTGTCGCGCGTAGGTGTCTTGTCCCTTCCTGAATTACCGTCCATATTTTATTGTCCCTTGAACGATGAAAACCGATCCACGACAGATTGAAACGTTTATTCGAAAGGGTGGGTGCGTGCCGGTTACGATTCATCACGCGTGCCGATGAAATGTACTTTCTCGGCAAGCAAATGAATACGAAAAACTAATTTTCGATGGCCATCCGGCGCGCTGATTCGGCCTCGTTTTTCAATTTTCTGCGCGCTATCGTCACCGTCGCCGCTGTCGCCGCCGCGAAGTGATCGTGAAATATGATTATTCCGTCTCGCGTAGATTATTTTTAACGCCCGGCTCCTCTCCTTCATTCTCGCTTGTAGTCGTTTGTACACCGTCCGGTGATCGACGAACGATCGATCGATATCGAGTCGGGCCGAAGCGATCCAATCACACCGATTTTGGAGCAACGGTATATCGCGCAATCCGGCGAGTTGATTGAAATATCCGGCGTGCGCAGCTTTTCCACGACGAGATTTTCACTATTCGCGGATTTCCGCGTTTCCGCAATTTTCCACGTGTTTCCCGGACGCTCGTGAATATCCCGTTTTTATGATCAACAACAAACATAACTTTTCGCACGCGGCGCGCATTGCTCGCATTGCAGCTATAATCCGATCGAGCTCGAGCGTAATGCATTTCTGTCGACCTGTCCCCTTTTCTATTTTTTTAATCTATGGTATTTTTTGTACAGTATAAATTAAAATAAATTAGATTACTTAATAATAGCGACGAAAGATACACTCAATGCATAAAGGAATAATTGATTTACTGTTATCGCAACGTAATTTAAATATCCGTTCACGAATCCTTTATCGAATTCAGGAAAAGGATTTGGAATAAATAAGAAATTATTATCGTGGTATTCTTTACGTCCCGAAAATTCGTTTGACTCACGCAAAGCACCGCAATTCTTATAAAATCTTCCGTTTTTACTCTCGGTAAAATTTTTTTGGTAAAAGTATGTTTACGGATATGACGTTGCAAGATTTATTTTCATTGCTCTCGAAAGATTCCGCGCTTGAGACTTTGTTTTTCGAAAGAGGGAGAGAGATAGAGATAGAGATAGATAGATAGAGAGAGAGAGAGAGAGAGAGAGAGAGAGAGAGAGAGAGAGAGAGAGAGAGAGAGAGAGAGAAGCCTTGGTCTTGCGGAGCGTTAAGATTTCCCGAGACGAGAGCCGCGCCTTACGGTCATCCTTCTTGGCTACTCTCCCGGTCAGTTCTCCTCGTTCCATCTTCCAGCTCCGGTTTACTTTCTGCCTGGGAGACCGTCGAGGATCTTAATAAATCGCTCTACGGCTCGATCCCGTTTCTTCGTAACGGTCGTCCGGAAAAATGGAGTATCGTCTCACGTACTCGAGAAATCCCTTAGAAATTGGCAGTCGTCTTTTCCGTGTGGACGACGCTCTTAATCTGCGGATAATTTACTCCTCACGTCGTTGGCGTAACGGTTTTTCTTCTATATGAGAATAGGATAAAGAAGCGATGTTTCCATGTTGATAATTTGTCCAGCTTACTATCGATAACTTTCGCAAAATATACATAGGTATATTGTTAGATAGACGTGTCAATGTATTAGAAAAATTAGTCATATTAATTCGTAGACGTTTGTAAAAAATTTAAAAGAATTTAAATTGTAAAAGAAGAAGAATTCTCTCTACAGAACTCTCCATTTAAATTTTTCTAATTAATTTTTTGGGATAACTGGCAACTAATTTATGGATTTAATATGCCTGCTAAATTTTGCTAAGTTTGCGTATTAATCTGTACTTAATAAAAAATTTTTACATTTGGACTTTGCGTCGCAATATCTCCGCTCGTAGGGCACGTAGCGGAATATTATAAGAGAAACACCCCCCCCCCTTAATTGGACTCTAAGCTATCGATCAAGCCCACTTAGAACTTGATCCGTTCACTCGTTAATCGAGATCTCAACATCTCGGGTACTCGCAACCCGTCGCGTCGCGTATAAAAGAGTCACGGTCGGTCTCGCTCCGCGTGTACTTGGCGCGAGACACTACCGCGTGTCTCTTGATATAAATTAAGATGATTTGGCGACGATATAATTATGATATAAGAAACATAGGCATTTTATATATTTTAGTTAGATATTTTAACTTAGGACATCATTGCTTCGTGCAATACGCTATCAAACGGCGTGTCGACTGTCGACCACTCAAAAGTCTATTTCAGTGAGCCAAATTGGTGCGATCGCTTGTCGTCAGGCTGCAAAGTGGTTGAACTCCGTCGACAGTGCTTTCAGAGAGCTGCCAGATCTGGTTGAGAGTTTTGGCAGAATTCTATTAAATTTACGGATTCACGAGCTACCTACGTCGATCACCGTTCTCCGTTACAGCTGTAAACTTCGTTGCGTGCAATACCCTTCACTCTCCTATCTTTATATTATTCGCACCGTTAAATTTCTCCGCGATGTATAGTGCAGTTTTTGTAAAATTAGGACGAAGAGCATCGAACTGTGTTTCATACTATTTCTACATATATATTATCTTCTCTTTATGTGTCTATTATATTTTTATTTCTTTTTTAAATATTTGTCACATTTCTTCGTATTCAAGCAAATCATGCTTTAAGCTTTTACGTAAATTTCTCTCACGTCATGTAATCAGCCCGCGGCGGAATAACTTTAATACATGACGCACACAAATGCGTTTAATAATATAGATAAACGTTGCCTTTCTTTTTGGAATAAACGCTGCAATCTGTCACGATTCTTTCCCTTTAAACCCCGGCTAAAAAATGGGAATACGTATGCCGTTCGTATAGGCGGGAGCAGTAAAACAAAAAAGTGGGTTGGGTGGAGTACTACAGCGATAACGGTAGGGCTGCGGAGGGAAATGAAGAGCGAGAGAAGATTCCTGGCAAAACTCGACAATAGCGCGGATGATTCTACAGTGGCAAAACGCGAATGGCGAGTGGATAAAGCGGGACAGAGGGGGAACAAAATGGGAACAATGCTGCCCGGTATTATTTTCTGTTTGCTGCGTCAGACCAACCACCCGCTCGGAACCACAGTTTTCATCCATCCCTGATCTATCCGGGTATATTCTGCAATGGCGCAGCCATAACTTCAGCGTCCTTATGCGACGCTCATCCGACGGTGGACAGCTCTCTCTATCTTTTGTATTCCGATCCCCTTTTGCACGATCTACACCGTTTACGGACATATCGCTGTTTTACTAGAGAGCCATTCCCCCCCCCTGTGACAAATAATTTACTTTTGCAATCGCGTCTCTGAGATATTCCAAACGCATCAGAAAGTTATGCCACCGATGCAGTCACGCGACGTAATGGCAATGGGGGGATAATCGATTACACGAAGAATTGCTATCGGCGCATTCGAGGGGATCACGAATTTATGCGTTACTATGGTAGCGCGGCTAATGGATTTACTTATCCGTTTATTACAGAGCTCGTCGGAGTTAAATTTGGTTATCGGGTACTTACCCGGCAGAGCTAACGCAAAGCGAATCAATGACCCAGTTCACCCCGGCGCATTAAATTATTTTTCCGTTATCGATCGCGCACTCCGCTGACGTTGACGCTATTATTTCGCGTCAATCAATGACTAATAAAGAGCGTCGCGCGATTAAACACACGTTATCGAGCGCGTTTTTCGTGAAAACTCCGTGAAAACTTTGCTTGTTTCAGATTTCAATTGCTTATGGTAAATTTGCGATAAATATTAGGGAATTGAATGCAAATGTTATATGTTAGATGAAGATGGCATGTCAGAAATGAATTCGATTAACATAATAGCTGCGCCTAATTGCTTTTATGAAATATAAAAATCGAGATAGATCGTACATAACAATTCTTAACGAGCCGTAGTTAAATCGTATATAGCTAAAACTGAAGTCGAAAGGATTATGAAGATTTGATTTATGAACGCTGTAAGAACAAACGAGTCGTTTAACGATAACGAGTATAACGAGGGTGAATCTTTCTTTCTTAGTCGCGCGGAAGAATTTTATCGGGTAATTACCGGCTTCTGGCCGTTTCTTCAGATTCGAGAATTAGTTTCTTTTTCTCGTGCGCCCTCCAAGTCCGTTTCCGGAGATCCAACAGGGGGAGGTCTCCGCTTTTGTCGTTAATCATTTCCGTACTTCTCGTCAGTCTGTCTGACCCGCGATCTGGAAACGAATCTGTTCTTGCAATTAAGCGCATTCAAAGGAAAGACCTCGCTTCCTGCTCGAAGCTGCTCTGGGACACGTGTTTCTTCCGCCGCGCCGTTTCGATTTGCAGCTAATTCTTTGCCATTCCTCCCGCCATTCGCCAAGTACTCGAAACAAGAAATTTCGTTCGCTTGAGTTCTTGTCAGTTCCTTCAGTTCTTGCTGTAATACTTAAGTAGCATTCTCCAGCGTGTCTCGTCCCATCCCTTACGAAGATTTTAACTAGTAGCGTGTAGTTTAATGACGGCCGTTTTAATATACGCGTTTAAAATCAATTTTTTATTCGCGAAAATTTAAGGCGGCTTGCCTTATTCTCGACGTTAAATATTTTAACAATTAATTGAAAGTTTAATACCTTGAAAAATAATCTTTAATAGGACCGATCTCCACTTAGCAAAGGTAACTTTCCTTCCTTCCGGCGTGTAATAGAACAGCGCGAAATATATGTGGATCGGGTATTCGCGATCGTTTGACAAAGTTATGTATAAAAGGCGAAAACTACCAGTGGGCTTCAAAACGGGGACGGCCACATGCAAATTACACCGCGACAGAAATGCAGCTGGAGTTTCTGTCCGTGGTGCGCGCGAATGAAAAGACTGCGCTTTTTCTGCGCGACGATTTTTGCCCTCGAGGCTTTTCGCAAAAATCCCGTTGTAGAATCGAAGAGACGTCGCGCGTTGTGCTTGGGTTTCCCTCGAAAATTCGCGACACGTGAATTTCAAATCCGACGAGGCCGCTGGGAAGGGACACAACGGAGCCCTCGAAGCCAGATTAAACCGTGTCTGTGAAGTTGGCATATCATTTTCCAGCAGATCAAACATAAAAGGGAGTTCTTGTCGCATGCAGTCGAGTTCTATAGTTCCTGATACTTTTTAGTAATAGTTCTGTTGATTTTACCCAAAAAACTCCATTGGAAAAAAATTATCTGCTAGTTTTCCGAAATCTCGGAGTTCCGGTTTATTTAAAATATTTTTCTACCTATTTTTATATTATAATGTGTGTGTATACACACGCGCGCGCGCATATATTGTACATACAGATTGCATCTATGCACACGAGAAAATATTTTTAAAAATTTGACTTGCACCACTATGGTTTTTACTCCTCCATTTGTAGACTTGAGTTTAAAAATCCCACAATTAATTTTTTAATATAATGTTTTATGACAAAAATAATTATTGTTGATATAAAAAGTAAAAGAATTCTAATATAAAAATTTGTATTACATAAATTATATATATATATATATATATTATATAGTTATTTTATAAAAGAACATACAAATAAAATAATTATGAGGCAGTTATTATATCCATTACACCACAAATACTCGTCTGTGAGTATCCTAACAAGCTCTGGTCTAAAGACACCACTAAATTTATTATTAAGATATTTCGAAAACAATTGACCGTTTGCACTTAAATAAGGGTACTATTACATTCAGGGGAACTTTCTCTGTAATCCTGCCAAAATGGGCGGAGTTCAGTTTTAAGTTATGTTCTTTTGTCTGCTTTTCTCTTAATTTTGGAAATAGCCTTTGTTGTAGTTGTTTGCGAATTTCGCAGCCTTTATAACTTGCTGGGTGGTTGGCTCCACAGTTACAGCATATTACTTCATCAAATTTCTGACACTAGTCAAATGTTTTTCCGCACACTTAACGCATCTTGGGCCTCTGAAGCAGTAGTTCTTACACTGAAAAAAAAATTTATTACAATTAACGAAATTTGACTTGTTTTCAAGTAATTGATTTCGTTCATAGTACTAAAGAAATATTTATTTGAATCAAGATACAATTTTTCTTTGGAACAAATAAATATTTCCCTAGAAAATGAAAAATCGTGAACTGAACTGCAATGAATTGTTACTTACTTGTAGTAAATATTTCGTTGATTCAAGATAATCAGATCTTGCCCTCAAGATCTGCATTTTTTAAATCAAATAAATATTAACCTAAATAAAATAAATATTTACTTGAGAATACAAAACCATTTCGATTTATGAATTGAATGCAATGATTGTTACTTACTTGTAGTAAATATTTCGTTGATTCAAGATAATCAGATCTTGCCCTCAAGATCTGCATTTCTCAATCAAAGAAATATTAACCTAAAGAAAATAAATATTTACTGAGAATACAAAAACCATTTCGATTTATGAATTGAAATGCAATGAATTGTTACTTAATTGTAGTAAATATTTCGTTGATTCAAGATAATCAGATCTTGCCCTCAAGATCTGCATTTCTTAAATCAAAGAAATATTAACCTAAAGAAAATAAATATTTACTGAGAATACAAAAACTATTTCGATTATGAATTGGAAATGCAATGAATTGTTACTTAATTGTAGTAAATATTTCGTTGATTCAAGATAATCAGATCTTGCCTCAAGATCTGCATTTCTTAAATCAAATAAATATTAACCTAAATAAAATAAATATTTACTTGAGAATACAAAACCATTTCGATTTATGAATTCAAATTCAGGTGAATTGTTACTTACTTATAGCAAATATTTCGTTGATTCAAGATAATCAGATCTTGCCTCAAGATCTGCATTTCTTAAATCAATAAATATTAACGTAAAAAAAATAAATATTTACTTGAGAATACAAAACCATTTCGATTTATGAATTAAAATTCAGTGAATTATTACTTACTTACAGTTAATATTTCGTTGGTTCCAAGATGTGATTGTCTTGAACCAACGAAATATTAACTGTAAGTAAGTAATAATTCACTGAATTTTAATTCATAAATCGAAATGTTTTGTATTCTCAAGTAAATATTTATTTTCTTTACGTTAATATTATTTGATTTAAGAAATGCCAGATCTTAAGGCAAAATCTGATTGTCCTTGAAACCAACGAAATATTTAACTGTAAGTATAAGTAATTCACTATATATATATATATATATATATATATATATTATATCACAGGTAGAGGGCTTATAAATAAAAACAGATTGAAATATTAACGAACAAGTGTTTGATTTATCAATCGTTTTTTTTAATATATTATAATATTAGAAGGTACATAATGTTTTGAATCGGACATAGTATGCCCATTTTGTACTCGATAATCTACAAGATTGTCTGGCTTACAAATCCCCACTCTTCTGTCTCTGTGATTTCGAAAGCGCTTAATGGAAACAGTGTTCTACAATTTGAAATTTTGACAGTACAAAAAAAAATTTTTTTTTCAAAGCCGATATTATATAAATTTTATTTTACCGTGAGAAACGCCAAATCGTTTTTACTATAATTATAACGTTATTTATTCATAACGCGTCCCATTCATCCTTACCCAAGAGTAGCAGTTATAATCAAAAAAATTATGTGAAGGTCAATATTCTTTAAAACTTTCAAATTGACTTGTTAATCTAACTTTTACAAAAGGAATGCCATGAGAAAGATCATCATCAGAACATCCAATATTACGCACTAGTCTATGAGAAAACTGTAACTGATGCTTTATTTGCTAAGCTGTACCGAAGGGTTTTTTACGACTAGTAATAATTTTACTAGTTTTCTTTTATTTGCTTGTGCTTGGCTTCGAAGCGCATACTGGACATATTTTGAGTGGACCGAATGCACGCATAATTCGGGGATAGTGCAGCAGAATATGATGTTTAAATTTGAAGTTACATTTAAATAATTGTTTATGGATGTTAAGTATTGGGAAAACTAATTTTTCAAAGTTTTTAATGATTCTTCGTTAATAGCTTCTGCTATTGCTATACACACAATTTTACGCATTATTAAATATAATTGCCAATATTTATTATTTACTTTCAATTAAATCACCAACGAACAGACAGAGATTTTTACTAGAGAATGCCATCTCAGATGATGATAATATAATTAGTTCTTTTTTAATTGATTCTGATTGTAAAGGTGGTGGAACATTAGAGTCGGAAACGTGATTAAAACATTTAATTCTTTCGTTAAAACATCTAAAGTAAAAAAGTTCTCTGTATTAATAAAATTATTCAAAATTTTAGCCAAATCGTATCTACATATTCCTTCAAATAAATCGTGCATTGGTGTCCACTGAAAAATTTTGAGTTACGTGATAATTTGATATTACATGAAATACGCAATTTTCTCTAACTCCAAAAGTTTTTTCACTACAATGTGTAGAGTAGTTTGCTCTTGTTTCTTAACATTCTGGTTTTTCTTTTTTTTGTTTTTGTAATTCATCTTTAGGAACTGTACAAACTCGACAACAATGTGAGGACATTAAAACTTTTTGAGAAACCAAGAATTGTATTTAGTCCTAAGTTGTCCACCTACTATGTAAAGTTAAAACAAAAAAAAATGTTCTTTTCCTCTCCATCAATGTTAATAATAATTCCATTATTTTTGAAGATCAATGATTTCCTCTATGAGAAATTAAAAAATTGTTTATTTCCTACAGTGTTGTGATCCTGAGAGTTATGTAATTGCCATAAAAAAATTTTTCCATTTACTAACATATTTCGGGGGCAAAAATTGGATAGAGCAGTACCTGCTCCAATTTTATTGATGGTTCTATGCGTCCCTAAGGATTATTTATTTCGATATCATCAAAATACAAAATTATAGGAAAAATAATTTTTTTGCTTGCTTAGCTACGTTTGTGTTCCAAAAATCACCTTTCATTACCGAATAATAGAGCACACTTTTTATTACATTTTTCTATATGCTTCATTATTACAGAAAAAACCATTGGCATTTCTAAAAAATGTTTTAACATCAATTTTTATAGGTATTATAGTCAATGTACTTTTACAGATTACGAAACGCCTTCTACATTTAATTTGCCATATTTTAAAATGATTTAACAACGATTTTTTTTGGCGGAAAATAATAATTTATTTCACTCAAAAATTTTAACGTCAAATGTGTCTGTTCTAAATGTGTTAAAACCATTTTTCATCACGTCTAGCATATTATGTAATTCAATATTATTTTGAAATTTACATTTTAAAAAATCTAAACAATTATTAATGTACGGTTGTACATATATCAACGATAATTTTATGAATTACTTTTCTATTTAAACTTCCATAGGCATACAAGCTGCGTAACCACGCAAAGAGAAAAATTGAAACTTTACTTTTAAAAGTATCAATAGTGAGTTCTTCGTTATTGCATAAGCTTCGCGTACATCTTTGTCTTTCAATGATTCAGTCGGAATATTTAAATGTTGTAGTACTGCATTTGTTTCTTTAGTTAATCTACAATATCATTATTATTCAAGTTACTTGGTACTTCAGCTATTTCACAGGTAATGATTGTTCGGATAATTTTGCACACAATGTTTATTTTTTATATAGTCTTACTAATGACATGAACACAAGTGTATTTGTAAAAACATCTGCAAAATTGCATTTGCCACCTCATAATTCATTAGTTGCATTATGTTTTAATTTTACGTGGCTCATCAAAGACTCTAATGATAAGATGAATGGGCGCAGAAAAGCAAGAGAACATTTTTTTTATATTAACGCAAACTTAAAATGTAACGTACCAACTTATTTTTCCAATACCAGTAGTTACACCAATTATCGATGTATAATAAATAATTAATGGCTGATGTAGAAAAAATTATTATAGTATCTTTTTTTAATTAAACGCAAACTTAAATCTAGCGCATTACATTATTTTTATATAATAATCGGTAATGACTCATAAATGTGTCAAATTTGATGAACACAAAATAATTATGAAAGAAATAAAATATTATTTGGCAAATGAGAATCCAAATACTAATCAATCTAATCATGAGACTAAATATTCGAACAAAAAACAAGAAATATTTTCTTTTTTTTATTAACGCCAACATAAATCTAGTGTATCAAAGTGTTTTTTAAATAATAATCGTTAAATGATTCATGAATGTGCTAATTGCGATCAACACAAAATAATTATGAAAAAAATAAAATAAAATTTGGCAAATGAGAATCCAAAAACGCAGTTCTAATAAGTAATCAATCTAATCATGAGACTAAATATTTGAACAAAAAACAAGAAAATATTTTCTGTTTTTTATTAACGCCAACATAACATCTAGTGTATCACAGTGTTTTAAAATAATAATGTAACTGCACCTCAGAATGTGCCATATGCTGATCAAACACAAAATAATATGAAAAAAAAAATATTTTCGTGCGTATCAATTAAGTATTAAAAAACAGTATGTAATTCACTAATCAATCTAATCGTAGGAATGAATGCTCACCAAAAACAAGAAAGATTTTTTTATATTAACGCCCTAATTCATAAATGCTAAGATATATATACTTTTTTCAAAATGTTAAAAACTTAATAAATGTAGTCGAAGTATAACGAAACAGAAATTGAATAAAAATAAAAATGTGTCCTAGTGTTATGAAAAACTAAAACACTAGTATACAATACCGCATCAAAAACAGAAAAGATTTACTTTTAATCGCTCCTTGGAGAAATGATGTGAGATATTCCCCTTGCTAGGATCTGACGTTTTCTCCTCTTAGCAGCGATATCCTCTCAGTTGCTGCTTTCGCACATGTTAAAGAGATGTAATATGCGAGACTCGTAGGGTGCGTAAATGATATTGTAGATCCTTATTGAAATTGAATATCCATAAATGCTCACATGCGCCACAGGAATACTTGAGGATATGAAGAATGCAAAGTCTTAAAACAGATATCTATGCCTTGTACAGAACTTCTTCGAACTTTGTACAACTCGTATGTCAATTACAGACATAAATGTCTTGTAAATCGTCAATAGATCTACAATGATCCCCCAAACCGCTGCCAGACTGAAAGTTTAAGTGTCCCTGCAGCCCTCGCTATTTGCTTTCTCGTGCTGAGTCTCATCATGATCTCCAGGAATCTAGTAAAAAATCTATAAATACGCTGTAAATTGGTAATAATACATAAAAAGAAATATAAATTTTATTGAAAATATGCATGAATGAATGTTCAATATACACTTAGTTGAGACATAGTTTAAATAAAATTATAGACTTAGAAATATGATCATAAATCTCAATCCTCAATATTATTAGAACTAAAAGTTCCATTTATAAATTTAGAAAAAATTGTTTTATAAAGATATATATATATATATAAGAATAAGGATAGAGTCAAGAATCACTTTATAGACCGACGTCTCCATTGATGTTCAGGGACTGATTTAACGTTATTTTGAAATGTACAGTCCCGCGATATAAGCATATATATGTAATAAGATTACAAAAAACTGGCCAAAATCGGCCGCTAGGAACATACCATATTGCCAAGGACAGTCCTGGAAACTAGCCAAATGCACCAGGAATTAGTCACCGATATCAAATAAAGTACCCGGACATACTCCAGATCCTACATATACAGGGTGCACCCACAATTGTGGTATCTTTTTCGTATTAGATAGAGGAGGGCAACTGAGTCGAAAAGTCATGTACCAATTTTACAATTCGCAATAGTCTGCACGAGTTATAATGATTAAAAATCGAGCGTATTAGCACGCCACGCCAAATCCAAGCGCGACGAGCCGAAGATGCGACCGCCGCCCCGCGGTCGGCGCGCGGGCCGTTGTTTACTACAAACGGCGAATGATTACGCACGAAAAGGCCGCGTAATAAAACGGCCGCGGCCCTGTCCTAGCGATGAATAGTTTCTTCACCTTTTTAAATAGCAATAAAATTTTTTGTTTGTTGTGTTATAGCAACATAAGAATAATTTGTTTATGCGCACGTATGTACATATGTGCTAGCAACATGCCATACAACCAGAGAAAATATCAATGTCTACTGCTTAAAAAAAGCGATTACCTCAATTTACCTATTATTTTATTTAGTAAGATAAAGGTTCGCTCTTTAAGCAAGAATATTTTTGATAGTAGTCGGCCTATTAAAATGATTATTTAACAAATTTAGAAGAGTCTTCTTAGACATACTCGAAGAAGAATTATTCTTCTTCAAAGAACATAATAAAATTTTATCAAAGAATAGTCAAAATAAGAAAATAAATAATATGAGAGACCTCGAGATAAATCGGAGAAGGCTATGAGGGTCAGACGCCACAGAATCACCGTGCGTAATATCAGAAATAGACTGATTTATCGTCGTTTGATACATTACCTTCGATCCGTACGTTCGCGCCCTCAGCTTTTGAGCCATCTTCAACGTAGTTACAAAATTAGTTACACGCTTCCCGTACCGATAGTGAGCTTACTGATTCAAAGTATCCAGCAAACATAAGACAATTGATCCTATCTAGTTAAATTTGTTCATTAATGTTGAGATATTAAAAAAGATCCCATAGGCAACTCAGCCATTCGCATCTGAAAACGTGGAATCACAGCCAGCCATGATAACAAATGATATACTCTCTGCGAAGAATGTAATGACGTCTTTATCGGACACGACACATAGCAAGCAATGAAATATGACAAGTCTTGCAGAAGAGCATGAGATAGTCAAACACGGGCGAGGATTATAACAAAGCACGATTGACACCGGCTCAAAATGACACGGCTCCTTTTGCGCTACATGCATATAGTCACGGTTTGAGCAAATATGTTGTAATCCATGCTCTATGAACTTGGTCGTTGGCAAATCGGGGTTTTAATTGAGTACATGCAATCATTGTGACGGTTGTCAGAATAGTGCCTGTGTTATAATCCTCGCCGGTGTGCTCTGTGCGTGGGGTTGACCTACGACATGCCTCTCTTGACAAGACTCTTCATATATATTGGTAGTGGTCGATACGACACGATCGTCAAAGTATATCTCGCAGCGAGTAGTATTCTTTGTACGCATGGCTCTTGTATCACGTTTTCAGAAACGAGATATTGTGAGTTTCCTAAGGAATCTTTTTTAATATCTACAAACATTAATTATTAAACAATTTACAGATATGGATCAATTCGTACTATGTTTCCTGCATAATTTTGAAGTAACTCACCCTACGCGATACGCGAGAACGATGTATTAAAAACTTCTGTAACTACTCGCCTGAGATGGCCTCAAGCTCGAGCCGAAAACGTACGGATACGATGTAATGCTATACAAAACGACGAATAAATAAAGATATTTCTGATATTTAAGCACTGCTGATCTGGCGTCTGATCCTCATAGCCTTTGACTTCTTTCCTCTATCAAAATAATTAGCATTGAATTATGTTGTAAATTTGTATCTTAACTGAAGAACTGAGTAATTAAACATGTCAGAATATTATTTATTTATAAGTATATATATCAAGCACAAAACAGTTTTTGTAAAGATCATCGTACTTAAAGAGAATGAAAATGAGTAATTGTTTTCTTAGCACTAAATGAGTATCTTTTTACGTGATGCGTATACCGCACGCTATTTATACTATTAATATCATTATAAAGAATACATCAATTAAATCGATACTATAAAAAAATTTATTTTAGTCTAGACATACTTATTTTTACAAATTTAAAATTAAGTAATTAAAAATGAAGAATTACAATTAGTCTAGAAAAAAATTTAAATTCCCTGAAATTATTTATTTTGAAAAAAAAAATTATGGGAATTAAAAGTATTTACAAAATGAATTCCCAAAATTTTAAATTTTGTACGCAATTTTAAAAATTAAATTTCAATTTGAAACACAAAATGAAATTCTGGAATTACTTTTTTCTTTTGGTAAGTAACGGGGTTCTTTAAGAAAGAATATTTTTGATAATATTTAAATGTATTCATCCAATTTTAGAGAAAGTTTTATCAGATTTGGAAAAAAAATTTTATACCCCTTTCCCAAAAAACATTTTTCCCAATTTACCCAAAAAAAGTCAAAATAATAAGCAAATCAAATTTGTTTTAATTTATATTTTTTAATTGAATAGTTAAACAATTAGAATTTAGAATATTATTTGTTTTAAGTAAAGAGAGTGATGAGTGTATTTTAAGATTATTATAAAATAAAATATTCTTTGCGAAGATGACCGTTAAGAAGGGGAAATAAAGTAATTGGTTTTCTTAGTACTGGGAATGATATTTTTTGCGCGTGAATTGTGCATGAATAGCAATCGCGATATAAGATCGCGAGCCAAAAAATAATTTTTTTTCTGTATGGCAAGAAAATGATAGAGCGCTATCATTTCCACATCACCTTTGCGGTAGATAGCATGTGCGCATTTTTTTTTAAGTAGTGTCCCCAGTACGGTTTAATCCACTTATAAAAATATTTAATGCAAGAACTGTTCGAAGGTGCTCAAAAAATATCATTCCAGTGCTAAGAAAACCAACTATCCATTTCCCTTTTTTTAACGGTCGCCCTCTTCGCAAAGAATATTTCATTTTTATAATAATACTAAAATACAATCATCACTCCCCTTTACTTAAAACAAATAATATTCTAAATTTTAATGTTTAAACTTCAATTAAATATAAAATTAAAACAAAAAATTGATTTGCCTTATTTTGACTTTTTGATAAAATGATTTAAAGTTTTTTGAAGGGGGAATAATTCTTTTTTCCAGTACTAAATAAAGACTTTTTCTAAAATTTGTAATAATACATTTAAGATTATTCAAGAAAAAATTCTTTCTTTTAAAAAACCCGTTACTTTCTAAAGAAAAAAGTAATTCCAGAATTACCCATTGTGTGTAAAAAATAGAAAATCAAGTATTAAAAATTTCGTACAGTAAAAATTCGGGAATTACAATTATTCGAAATTTTAATTCCCAATAATTTAATTCATAACGTAAAATAATTTTAGAATTAATATTTTGGGCTAGGAAAATAATTGTAATTCTGCAATTTTCAATTATAGCTTAATAATAATTCGATAAATTATAAGTAGTCTATGACATAATAATAATGTCTTTTTCTTTAAGTATCGATTTAATTTGATAGAATTTTTATAATGATATTAAAATAGTAAAATGGCCGTGCCGTATCCGCACACGTAAAAAATATCATTTTAGTGCTCAGAAAAACAATTACTCAGTTTTCTCTCTTCTTTTAAGTACCGATGACTCTTACAAAAATGTTTTCTTGATAATATTACTTAAAATAAATAATTATTCTACATTCTAATTATTCAGTTCTTCAGTTAAGATACAAAATTAAAACAAAAATTCAATTTTGCTAATTATTTTGATAGGAGAAGTCAAGGCTATGAGGATCAGACGCAGATCACAGTGCGTAATATCAGAAATAACTGATTTATTCGTCGTTTTGATACATTACATCGATTCCGTACGTTTCGGCTCAGTCTTTGAGCCACTCTTCAGCAGTAGTTACAGAAGTTAAGTTACACGTTCTCCGTACCGTATGGTGAGTTTACTGATTCAAAGTATCAGAAACATAGACCAATTGATCCCATATCTGTAAATTTGTTTAATTAATGTTGAGATATTAAAAAGATCTTTTTAGGGAAACTCACCATTCGGTCTGAAAAACATGGAATACAGAGCCATGGTACATATGAATATCTACTCTCTCTGCAGAAGACTTGACGATCTTGTCGACACGACCACACAATTAATATGGAAGGTCTTGCAAGAAGAGGCATGTCGTAGTCAACACACCGCGAGGATTATAAACAAAGCACGATTTGACACTGTCATCACATATTGCATGTACCAATAGTAAAACGCCGATTTGCCCAACGACCAATTTCATGAGCATGGATTACAATTGCTTAAAACCGTGACTATGCATGATGCAAGAAACCGTGTCATTTGAGACGTTTGGTCAAATCGTAGTCGTTTGTTATAATCCTCGCCGTTGTGTTGACCTACGACATGGCCTCTTCTTGCAAGACCTTTCATATCATTGCTGTGCATGTGTCGTGGTCGATAAAGATCGTCAAGTCTTCTCAGCCAGAGAGTATTCATTATGTATACATGGCCCTGTATTCCACGTTTTTTAGACCAAATGGTGAGTTTTCCTAAGGATCTTTTTAATATCTCAACATTAATTGAACAAATTTACAGATATGGGTCAATGGTCTATGTTTCTATACTTTGAATCAGTAAACTCACCATACGGTACGGAGAACGTGTAACTTAATTTCTGTAACTATTATACCGCTGAAGCCTAGATGGCTCAAAACTGAGCCGAAACGTACGATCGATGTAATGTATCAAACGACGAATAAATCACTTATTTCTGATATTACGCATTGTGATCTGCGTCTGACCCTCATAGCCTTCTCCTATTTTAATCTCGAGGGTCCTCATATTATTTTATTTATTATTTTGACTTATTCTTTGATAAAATTTTATTATGTTCTTTGAAGGAGTATAAATTCTTCTTTCGAGTACATAATAAAGACCTCTTTCTAAAATTTGTACATTTTAAGACTATTATCAAGAAAATATTCTTGCTTAAAGACAACCGTTACTTACTAAAAAAAAAGGTAAATTGAGGTAAATCGCTTTTTTTATAAGCTGTAGAATTGATATTTTCCTGGTGTATGCATGTGCACACATATGTACATACGTACGCACAAAAAAAATTTCTATGTTGTTAGAAAATTTTATTTCTATTAAAAAGGCGAGAAACTATCATCGCTTATAGGACAGGGGGCCCGGCGTTACGCGCCGCTTGTAGTAAACAACTGCCCGCGCGCCGACCGCGGGGGCGGCCGCATCTCGCCGCGCGCTTGGATTTGGCGGAGGGCGGGCTAATACGTCGATTTTTTAATCATTAATAACTCGTCAACTATGCGAAAATTGCAAAATGGTACATGACTTTTCGACTCAGTTTGGCTCGCTCTATCTAAATATGAAAAAGTACCAACAATTGTGGGGGCACCCTGTATATATATATATATATAGTTGCATACTAACATTTGCAAATTTTAAGAAACTATCTTTGCGAGTCCGACAGATGGCTTGAAGCACTTGTTTTGTATCCTATTCATTCGTCTTGGTGGAAACAAGTGAGGAAGTAAACTAGACTCATGGCTATCATGGAATCTATAATATAAATCAATAACTTAAAAACTAATTAAAAATTAGGTAGTTCGATATATTTTTATAAATAAATTTCATGTATTTACCATCTGAAACATCTTTAGACTTCATTGTTTCTATAAGAAACCTTTGCTGTTTCATCTTTTGGAGCTAATACAAGTATGCTGCTGCAAAGTATTTACAAATTTTAACCAAATATCTTTATCCAAATTCACTTTAGATAAGTTTAAGCATTGAAAATCAGCATCAATTAATTCATATCCACTAGGATGCTTATACAGCTTCCATGTTTCAAATATATCCACCAAATTTTGTCTGTTGATTGTTTTAATGCTTTGGTTCGATGAGTAGGAAGTTTTTTTCCAATGCTCTAAAACTAGATCCCAAGGAGCTTTGATTCTTTCTAACCAGTCCAGGGAATGTTTCATATCATCTTGTATGGTCTCTGTACGATGTAATATGTATAAAAATTTTATTATTAAAAAAAAATGATAATGGAAGTTTTCAATATACAAGGCCAAAAAAGCTAACTGTTTAACATAATAATTTTTACAGCTTATAATTTTGAGTGAATATAAACTGAAATTTTTTCTTATTTTAAAAAAGTACTCATTAAGTTTTTTATTTAATATTATCTCTCTCTCTCTCTCTCTCTCTCTCTCTCTTTAGTTAAAACTTTTTGAAAAAAAATTATTAATTAAAATAAAATTAAGAATAATATAAAGCAGAATGGTATAAATCAATTTCTACGAGGATATAATGCACCTTTTTGTTTCTTAAAAATATTTGTTGAAATATAAAAAACAGTTTTATTTTGACTCAAAGGCCTCTTTAACCCAGGCTATTCCTATATTTGTTTATACAAAAAATTATCTTACCGGGCTCAGTGCTTTGATCATTGCAGCTTTCGCCTCATTGGTTACTTTCACAAGCAATTTTTTATATTGGCATTGACGGTTCCGCCACATACTCATCAATTTTCCACGAGCAGGTATGGATTTCTTACTGGAAGAATCTTTTTTTTGCAATTGGTGGTATGTAGTACGTATTTGCTGCTTCTGATGGGAAGGTATTAATAATCATTGTAACGATCGTGTCTGCTAGCGCATTATTTAAGCTACAACCAAAAGTAAAAATAAAAATACATGTGTGACCTATCAAAAAATTTGCATTGAGGTGAAGCTCTATTAAACAATTTAAAATTGTTTAATTGTGGTACAATTTGTCTAATAATTTTCAAGTTATAATATAAGTTCCTTTTTTGTTGTAAAAAAGAGCTGAAATGACCCATGCTTTAAACCTATTGAGTGTCAGTATCAAGAATTTTATTATTTTTTCATATCATAAATAAAAAAAGTTTGCTAGATTTATAATTCTCAAGTAATTATTTTGTTCTCAAGAAATAAAAAAATTTGAGTTAAAAAACTGTAAAATTGCCCAAAAACTTTTGTTTGAATGGCTGTAACTTCATCAATTTTGAGAAATTCTATGGTCTTAAAATGTGCCTTCAATTATAAATATTTAAAAAATGCGATAAAAGAAATTAATTTTTGGCCAAAAATCAGTAGAGCTTCACTTTAATTTAGTACATATTTTTTAAAACATTTTACCTTATTGATCGATTTTCTAAATCTGTTATGATTATGTGACACAGCTTATTCCTATGTTTATCATGCACAAAGTTGTTCTGTTCAAACGAAGCTAAAATGTCTTTTCCTATCATAGATTCCATGAGCAGGTCCTTCAGAGGTTTCAGTGATTGTTTAGCATAAATATTATTATATGAAACGTTGACAAAACTTGACGAATTTTTCTTCATCTTTTAGTTTTTTAGCTGATTTCATTGAACTATCGGCCATAGAATCATCACCTCTTTTCTATACATACAAATTTTTCAAAAAAATTTAGTATTTTAATGCCAATGCTTTTTACACAGGTTAAAGGGAAAATAGTATGTATAATAGTTATTTTAGTTCAAATGTATTGCGTTATACAAATTTCAAATAAAAAAATTTTGTTTACTGCATAGCTTTTAAAAGAACATAACTTTTAGCTATTTCTTATGTATTTAGTATAACTTTTCAATACTTTTCAATAATTGATAAATGTATTATCACATGAAAAGGATTATTAAAAAATTATGTGCAAAAATTACAAATTATTTACTTTACGTAATCTAGGTTAAAAAATCATTCTTTAAAACTGTTTACCTTTTTATTATTTGCATGATAATCATTACTTTCATCACATTCATCTTTGCCAAAATGTTTACGCCAATAGTTAAGGAATTTGGCTCTGTCACCAATAATAGGTATAAGATCACTTATCAATGCTTCAGATATTATTTCTAATACATCCATGCTGATTTTATTTTCTGAAATGCAGTTATAAATATTATTTTTTGGATAGTATGCCGAAAAAATTACTTTATTTAAATAAATCTTGAATTTTTTTTTTTGAACGTTTTTAAACTTTTGTTATAATAGTTTTAGTGGCAATTGTCTACCTGGATAAAAATTATTTCAATAAGAAGTATATAGACATGTATTCTAATGAAAATATAATTAAGAAATAATGAAATAAGTACTTCAAATATTCAGGTGATTTATATAAAATTTCATTGCGATGCAGAGATTTTAGTTCTGTCAATAAATATAAATTATTAATTTATTTATTTTCAGAATAACTAAACAATCACACTGATACATATTTTTCAATAAATTACAATTAACTTTCAAGTTAGCAGCCGATTCATCTTAACAATTATTTAATCCAATAAAAACTAAATGAAAAAAACATTGTACATCGATAAAAATTCTAAAATAATACTCGTACAAGGCATTTTTATTTTGAGCATGTAGGAATTCTTTTACTTACATTCTATTTTGACTAATCGGCCCGCTAGCTTCAGTCATCAAAACAATTTTTTGCCGAGCTCTGATCTAAACAAAACAACACTTACTTTCAAAAGTTTCCACCAAGTGAGCAAGTTGTAGGTCGTGTAATAAAGTCTTCGTAGTCTCATCAGCCATGATGAAAAAATTGCTTCCTCCAACACACAATACACAACAATCGAACTGCAGGCGTTATGCGAGAAAATGCGGGCTCGCGTCCGGATTTGGCTCGCGGTCTTTCTGACGCGGCGTATTTACGAGGCGCAACCGTGTGAGACCCAATACAGTCTAATTACCGCTACGAGCCTTGGCGATAAAGAGCCGTAGGCGGTGGTGTCTCCGGCACGCTCGTGTCGGCCTCCAGGGTCTTCGTGCCGGTCTTCTTCGTCGTCTTCACGGACTTCTTCGACTTGCTCTGCGAGCCGTCCGCGGCGGTGACCTCCGTCGCGGCTGAGGGCGCCGCCTCGTCGGGCTTCGCCTTCGGTTTCTTCGTCACCTTCTTCACCACCTTCTTCGCCTTCTTGTCCGCGCTCTCCCCGCCGTCGGTGCCGTCCGTCGAGTCGGACTTCTTCAGGCTCTTCTTCGCGTCCGCCTCCTGCGCGCTCTCCGCGGACGGACTGGTCGGCGGGGTGGCCTCAGTCACTGTCGGTGTTGATGGCACGTTTGGCGGTTTTACTTCAATGGGTTCTTCCAGCGGCGAACTCGGCTCGCTGATCGGCGACGACTCCAGAACTTCGGTCCAGAATCTCGCTCCTGCCGCTTCCGCTACTTTATGCTAATCAACGTATGCGACCACACTCGCGAGTCTCGCGAGCCGTCCTTCACTCACACGTATGTACAAACCCACACGTATATCTCTGAGGCTTGTAACTGACTGCCGCTTGCATCATCTCACGCAGGACGCAGTACGCACACATACACTTTTCCGCGCCATTTCCATGGCGCTACTTTCGAACCATCATACATCGGCCAATCGGAGGATTGAGAGACCGACGCGCACGCCATCCATTATCGACTGTTCGGCTCGCGTCGCGCCTTCGAGATCTTTTGCGTACAACCAAATCTTTGATTTGAGCAAATATTTTCTTAGAAAAATTAAATATTTGTTAAACATATTTATCGATATTAAGTAATGTATTTTCTGATTGTGAAGTAATAACTACAACAAGCTAATGATTTCTGGCATTTAAGTAAATATTGTTGAAACATATTTATCGATACTAAGGGCCGGTCTCACAGTCTCCGATTAACGTGAATCTCCGATTAAAACTCACTCTTCGTCTCTTTCTAGCGGGATAGTTAGAAAGAGATGCAGAGTGAGTTTAATCGGAGAATCACGTTAATCGGAGACTGTGAGACCGGCCCTAAATAATTTATTTACTGGATAAAAGTGAATATTTTCTAATTCCAAAGTAATGGTATCTTTGATTCAAATACATAATTATTTATCAATTATAAAGAAATATATTTTCAGTTTTCAAACACCAACGCTTTAATTCAAATTAACATTCTCTCAGATTGAAGCAAATATTTTCTTAGAAAAATTAAATATGTGTTAAACATATTTATTGATATTAAGTAATGTATTTTCTGGTTGTGAAGTAAATAATTTCTGATACCAAGCTAATGATTTCTGGAATTTAAGTAAATATTGTTTAACCATATTTATCGATACTAAGTAATTTATTTACTGGATAAAAGTGAATATTTTCTAATTCCAAAGTAATGGTATCTTTGATTCAAATACATAATTATTTATCAATTATAAAGAAATATATTTTCAGTTTTCAAACACCAACGCTTTGATTCAAATTAACATTCTCTCAGATTGAAGCAAATATTTTCGTAGAAAAATTAAATATGTGTTAAACATATTTATCGATATTAAGTAATGTATTTTCTGGTTGTGAAGTAAATAATTTCTGATACCAAGCTAATGATTTCTGGAATTTAAGTAAATATTGTTTAACCATATTTATCGATACTAAGTAATTTATTTACTGGATAAAAGTGAATATTTTCTAATTCCAAAGTAATGGTATTTTTGATTCAAATACATAATTATTTATCAATTATAAAGAAATATATTTTCAGTTTTCAAACACCAACGCTTTGATTCAAGTTAACATTCTCTCAGATTGAAGCAAATATTTTCTTAGAAAAATTAAATATGTGTTAAACATATTTATCGATATTAAGTAATGTATTTTCTGGTTGTGAAGTAAATAATTTCTGATACCAAGCTAATGATTTCTGGAATTTAAGTAAATATTTGTTAAACATATTTATTGATACTAAGTAATTTATTTACTGGATAAAAGTGAATATTTTCTAATTCCAAAGTAATGGTATCTTTGATTCAAGTACATAATTATTTACCAATTATAAAGAAATATATTCTTCGTTTTCAAACACCAACGCTTTGATTCAAGTTAACATTCTCTCAGATCAAGTAAATTATTTTGTAGTTGAATTTTTCAAAAACCAAAGTTTTCATTTTATTTATTCAAAATAATATTTATTTTTATCAAGTAAATGTATATGCCTAAAATATTTAATTATGTACAGATATGAATTGCTTGAGCCAAAGAAATATTATTTATTACAACAAAATATATATTTCGTTATTGAAAGTGATTATTTGTTTGCTTTTAGTATCTCAGTATTACTAAATTGGTTTTCTTAAATTAAATAAATACTTTTTTTATTCAAATAATTTTAAAACATAAATTAAACAAATATTTATTTAAAATTTGCTACTACTATTACGTAAATGCATTTATTATATGTAAGAAAATTATTTCACAGTTTTAAGAAAATATTATATGATTTAAAATAACGTTTTCTTCATGTAAGTAAATATTTATTAAGGACATAAATTACTTTTACGCAAATAAATATTTTCTTAAAAGTAAAAAAATTTGCTAGATTTTAATAAATAATTATTTAATTCAAGTAAATATATTTCAAGTTAATATATTTACTTAAATCAAATAAATTTTTTTTCAGTGTACTGTGTCCATATATAGTAAA
Organism: Temnothorax americanus; assembly: GCF_048541705.1. NCBI lineage: Eukaryota > Metazoa > Arthropoda > Insecta > Hymenoptera > Formicidae > Temnothorax > Temnothorax americanus. Next base: position 299,176 of record NW_027509814.1, read on the forward strand.
AACTTGGCTTGGAATCTTGTGCATTGTACGATATCCCGTTTTTTATAAGGTTGTTCAAAGTTAACAATTGTGCTTAATAGATTTTTGATTTTATAAATCATGCGTTTCGCACGGGAGCTTTCGTCGATTTCAGCAACACCCGCACGATCAACATCGAGACACACATCGCGTACACGAAGGAACGCAAGCTTAACTGTAAGGAGTCCTCGAGCACGTACACGCGAATCCTCCTGGTGGATCGTTTTCGCCCTCGGCGTCTGGGTAAACATCGTCGCCGCGTCGTTACCGGCTGCAATCTCGGTCGTACTTACGAAAATCTTGGAGCAGAACTCGATATCACCTGGTTGTGGAAAATCGTGAACCGTGCGAGAAGGCTTATAAACGGTAAACCTAAGCCAGATATCGCCCTTCGAGCTTTACAATACCCAGCATGGGTTTCACGATAGATTCCATTTGGATCTTCCTGGCGCACGATAGCGCGGAAAGGACGGACGCCGATGATAATCAAAGTGAAATTGTCGAGAACGGGACTTGGTGCAAAGAGCGCTTTGGCCGAAGGGTAGACAAAGGGAAATATTCGATGACCGTCGAACAATTAATTAAAGCGACCGGAATTTTATTTAATACGCATTTTATTTTACGTGCATGGGGATGATTTTTAATTAGCTCACTTTTCACGATTGAAAATTGCTTTTGTTACAGGCAGGGACAAAAATTCGATAATAATCGACAGACGAACTTAATTGGGTGGATACTTATTCAGTCAACGTTAAAGAATTATTCAATGAATAACTGTGGTAGTTAAATCCACAATATATAAATGCA